>NC_056733.1:1967255736-1967555736 GCF_019279795.1 Protopterus annectens
CCAAAGTAGCTTCAATTGCAAAGAAGGTCAAAGAGAACAGATTACAGTATTTTGATGACATATGCAAGAAAGCAGGAAATTATTTTAATGAAAGGAAATTTGGAAGAGACCAGGAAAATTCAAGAAGAATGCTGAGCCAAGAGATGGATGGATCATATCTGGGAAGACATGTAATAGTCAGGCATGACTTTTGCATGAGGCAGACAAGTAGCACAGACTCAAGAAATGTGTCAGCAATTGACTCGACACCCTGGCCCCACATAAAAAATGGGGTCAGTGCTGATAATGATGTTGACTCTGTTAAGCAGTAGTTGTACTATATTCAAATACTGAAGGGATGCTACTTAGTTTGTGTAATTTATTGCTCTATTATCAAGTCCTCCACTATGCATATAAAACTGGCTGATGTCTGGGAACTGTTTTGCTCTGAATGATGATGATGGCACCACATCCTGGCATGGTCAGCAGTTTTGGTAAAGATTTGGCCAATGTGATGGTCACATCTCACCACAATCCACTGACTCTGCTTCTGTCCTATTTAACAGGGACATTGGCATAATGGTTAAGGTGCTTACATTACAGACACAAGGTATAGGGTTTGATTCTCACATCGGGTAATTAGCTAGGCTTAAAATGGCCCATGGGGGCAGTTAGTACTAACCTATGAACATACCCCATAAATACGAACAGAAAGATACAGATACATATGCCAAAGAGAGGTGTTATCACTAGCAACACAGTCAACCTTGCTTAGAGCAAGCTTTATCATAGTTACAGTCCACTTCCCAAGCTGAGTAGGACAATTTGTGCAGGGCCATAATACAGGGACAAGTAGACTCCAACATAGACATAGCTGAGCTATAGCTGAGCTGATTAGGGTAGTACATGGTCTGCATAACATCCTAAAGGAGTGCATGGGCCACATCTGCAATGGCATAAGCATGTAAAATAATGTGCATGCCCCATGCAGCTACACATTGCAGCTGATGTACTTCCTGTAGTTGATCTTTCTGCATTTAGGAGGCCCTCCACAGTAGGAGTCCACTGTCTCAAAATAATAGTGTCACCCATGTTGAGGACGGCATAGGGCAATGTAGATGTAGACTTGTATAAGATGTTTTTCTGCACAGAACACTCCTTCCTCTCACTGTAATGTAGAGTACCATCCCAGTAGGACATACAGATATGGATGGGGATGTTCACATTTAGTGCATATGTCTCCTCCTGGTGAGCTGGACCTGTCCAATAAATTCCAGTACATTGGTCCATCACCTGCTGAAGCTGTGTCTCAGCACACACAGGCACAAAGACAACTGCAACGCTTACCACACCACACTTGTGGAACACTGAAGATACCACACCCTCCTTGGACAATCTGCCTAATCTCCTGTGACTTCCACAGTAATAATTTTGCCTCATTTTGTTTTGACATTGTGCCCTCCCCATGGTATAACAGATACTGGATATACCTTTATATTCACCAATTTTTATTTTATATGTAGTGTTTAATCTGTGCCATAATTGTGAATTGGATGCTGCTTGTTAGTAGTGCTACAACATACTTTGCCACCTCTGCCTAGTGTAATCATCACCTGCAGCCAGTTGCTTCACAGACCGCTCATCGGGCACCTCTTCTGTTGATGAGTGCATTTAGTCCTACTAAGTCTGTCCATTGTTTGCATATCAAGATGTTATGCAACACTTCACAGACTACAAAGACTATATTTTGTTATGTATGCATGTATTTGTTTTCCTGGGTAGAGCACTAATCTTCATGTATCATTGTTAGGTTCAGCCCTGGAGTGGTGTCTGGTTAAGTGATTTGCTGAGTCACACTCTTAAGCAATGGAGGCTGAGGGAATCAAACCCTGTACCACTGGACCACAGAAAGCAGCTCATTAACAGCTCCTTAATCCTTTAAGCCAACTAGCAGACAGATTTTACAGAGTGATTTAAGATCATACTGCAGTTAACTACTAAAGACATCCAGAGTGTGGAATTGGGCCTTAAACAGTCAAAGATATGTTCCACAATGATGCAGGCCTGTGAGAGGGCAGTGTTGGAACCATTCTCTGCTACAGTGTCTGAGTTTCTAATGGGAGTCATTCACCATGTCCCCAGGGCTCTCTGAAAACCATGACTTTTGCTGTAGCACGCAATTGAGTAATGTCAGGAAAATCATACTAGGACAGCTGAACTTTATTTGGGGTTAATCAGAGTCTCTTTAATTGATGGCAGGTGTGTATCCAAGAAGACTGAATGCTGTAATTAAATCAAAAGATGCTTCAACAAAGCAGTGGCAGCTGGTGGCTTCAAATCAAAGGGGGTCTGCAGGAGACAGCTGGATGGGTGTGGCCAATGGGAAGGGTGTGACCAACTAGGAAGGGGTGGAGTTATGCTAAAAAATGCAAAACCTGGTGCTTTAATTAAATACGCTGCCCTGGGTGCCAAACCATCATTATGAGAGTCCAATCAAGAGAAAATGAAGTGTAGAAGAAAAAAAAATATTTCAGTGCATTGGCTACATGATATCTTAATTAATATCTAGATGGAAACAAAAAGGTTGTGAGGCATAAAAAAAGAAATTACTTTTTAAATACATTACAGGAATGCCAGTCAAAATCAAGTATAAAAAAACAAGCAGCACTCAACTCAAACCACTTTTCCTTGCACTGCAGTTCTAATTATAATTTATATTCAGCTTTATAAAAGTACTAAGTAACATGCTGAAAGTGACAATCTTTCTCCCTAACTTGTAAAAATGTTTCTTATCCAAAAAAGACTTGCTGCCTGACAACAACTATCTACTTGTTTCATGGGGAAAACATGATCAAAGTAAAAAATGAACAGCAAACAAGAAACAAGCTCAAGATAAATTGCTTATAGGATTACTGCACAGGTTATGGACCACACATGATAGATTGGCATTCTGTTTAATTTGCAGGTAAAGCCTACAAAGATGACTGCAAGTCTCCAACAAACATAATGAGCTTCTGAAAATACTGTAATCTTGTCTTTTATTACAAATACTGCCATATGCATTTCAATACCTAAGGCTTATCCGCAATCTAGTTATGTAAATATCCTCTGCATGGCAACAACAAAAAGACTTTCAATGTTGGTAAATCTTTAACAGTATGCTTATTAAAGCTTACTTACATCTTACAGTCTCAGGCAAGCTTACCTGATGGTCATTAAAACATTGCTACTTAAACACAGAGCAACAGGCACTGCAACAACATGCATTTTCTGAATAAGAAGAAGCATAAATCAACAGTATAAAAATATGACAGAAAGCCAGAACATTCTGCAAAATCAAGGACAGATGAAAAGCCACTGTAGTACTTATGTCTACCTTGGATCAGAGAATACTCTGCACACTTACACTGCAGAACTGTTCCTTGCCTTGCTTGGACACATCCAGAGTCACTACATGGGGGAGTGGGGTGCAACAAGTATGTCACAATTTGAAATGTCTCTTGCTGACGGTGATGGCCCTGACACATTTGTCATACCTCTCAACCACAGAGCAAGAAATCTGGACAAAACCATAATTAAAAGTGGGACAAAGGTCCAAAAATAAGGACAATTTTAAATATTGATCTTATAAACTTAGAAAGGTAATCGAATAGTAGGTCTTGCATGAGTATGAATTTTCTGAAGGGTATGATGTCTGAAACTCAAATGTCTGTCATTATTGTCTAACTTCAAGTCTTTAATGATTTGCCACTAATTTGCCAGAAAACCACAATTTTATGAAAAACAGATAAAAAATGTGATGCAAAAATATAAAATAGCCACACAATACAGCTGAGAACCTGTCAAAGAAGGGACACATTTTTTTTACTATTAGTGCTGTTAACTTGCAGCAGCTGACAAAATATGAGAATCTAAATACATTTCTGAAATTAAAAGTAATCTATTACTCTGATCATTACAATTATTTATTAATTATAAATCTTCCACATTTTCTTCCAAATTTGCCATTTTGTGGAGGGATTATTTGGAGGAGAGCAACATTTTGAGCTAAAATCAGGGGCAGTTGAGAGGGTTGGATATACTTAATTCTATGAAGTGATTTATTTGCTCATACCTCTCAACCTCTTAACGCAGGAAATCTGGACAAGGCCAAATATATTGGGAGAACATACAAACAGTACTAAAAATTGCTCTTGTATAAACCTAGACAATTGACAGAATAACAGGTCTTGCTTTTGCATGCATTTTTCTGAAGGGTATAACTCTGTAACTCAATGTCTGCCATTATCTAGTGACTTCATTCTGAAAAGATTTGCCAAAAAAACACAAATGTTATGAGGAAGAAACCAACAATAAGAAGCAAAAATCTATCTATTCTGCAAAAATCTGGCCAGTTGAGAGTTATAGTTCAGCTGGGGCTGAGTTTGCCACCCCCCTCACTAAATCATGGTCAAATGGGCTTCCCTCCTGCAGCTATTCCAATGTCTCATTACTTGGCTATTTTGCCCCATTTACCATAAACACTGTAATGTGCATACTGCTTTACTTTTACGATGATTTGGATTTCATTTAAAAGTTGTATTTTACATTTTACAGCACAAACACTAATAGACATCTGCTAAACAAAGCAATGCAGTTTCACAATAAAACCCATCTGCCCTTGAAACTCACATTCATTGAAACAGCATTGAAACTGACATTCAAAGAAAATACATCTGGCTAGTGGCAGATAAAGATTAACTTTGGGCTGTTTTCAAATCATAGGCCCCTTGCACAGGAAACATACATGTGTTCTTTGATGCACCTTCCTGATTGTATTAAATTATATTCCTTGTATAATCCAGTACAGTTGTTAGATGGCATTTTAAAGTCATTGTTCTGAACATTTTTCCAGTAAACAATGAAACAAAATGCATGCACCAATAATGACAAAACTGCCCAATTCAGAACATTTTCATCATAAAAGCCTACTCAAACTTCTACAATCCAGCAGTATCAGTAAATATGCACAATCTCTGCAGAAGTAAAAGTCATCTAAATAATTTCACATTAAAGAGATCTGTAACTAATGAAGCAGTTGCTGCTAGCACACAATTTATATTTCATTGTTTCATCTACAAATAAAGTGCCTGTTGCTCTTGAGGAATAAATTGCCTATGTTACATTAAAAATGATAAGCTAGTAATATTGCAGTAGGTAATGGATGGCAAACTGATAACAGGTTCATCGTTACTAGGTATCTCCACCAAAGAGGACATTCTTAGGACTGCAGCATCCATCCCCTTTAAAAATACAATACAGTACAGTATCAGTAATGCATCTGTATACTGTGGGAGTATAACCCACAGCCTTCAAGTACACTACATGTGCTATTAACAATGCAACCAGACACAGCATAAGCAGCACTAAACTTCTCTTTAAGATCTTAGCGTCTTGTAAAATGCAGTCAACACTCAACTTTATCTCTCAACTTTGAAGCACAAGAAATCTGGAAAAAGACAAAATGTATTAGTGGGTGGGGGGGGGGCAAAAGCCCAAAATCTTGGGGCACATTTTAAACATTTCTTGTATAATCCTGGAATGTTGCTAGAGTAAAATGTTGTGTTACCACCATGCATTTCACTGACAAGTCTTGAAATCAGGACCCTGTACACTACAGTCAGAGCAACATACCACTATACCAAAATCAGCTGTTTCTTGAAAGTCAGGTAGACTGAAACTTAAATAGCTATCATTTAGTGAACTCAGTTCTCATGATAGCTCTCATCTTCTTAGCACAAAGCACCTAGACAAAGCCAATAATGGGGGAATACAGCCCCCAAACATATTCAGTGAATTCAGTCCTCACCATAGCTCTCAACCTGTTAGCACAAAAAACCTGGACAAAGCCAATAATGGGGGAATATAGCCCCAAAAATAGGGACAAATTTCAAATACTGATCTTATCAACAGAAAATTGCTAGAATAAAAGGTTTTATGTTACCATGTACTTGCTGAAGAATGTGAAGTCTGAAATTCAAATGCCTGTCATTATTTAGTGAATTCAAAATCCAGAAAAAACATAGATTTCATGAGGAGCAAAACAAAAAATATGAGGTATAAATGTCGCAAGTGGTGGTGGGTGGGGAATTCAAGTTCTTGCTACCTACTCCCAAGGTACAGGGTTTGAGTCTAGCCACCAGGTATATTTCCTGACGTCTTTCTAGCTACTGGGGTATTTCACACATTCTCGCACACACACACACACACACACACACACACACACACACACACACACACACACACACACACACACACACACACACACACACGCACACACGCACACACGCACACACACACACACATACACACCCTACCTTTGTTAATACATGCAGAGTTTCAGTCTAAACAAGCATTCTCCTGCAGCTTCGTTAATTCCACACATGTCCTGCTCCAGCACAGTTTCAAAAGGAAAGCCCCGCGAGAGAGAGAGAGAGACAAAGTCCTGTCCTTCCTGTGAGAGCAGGCTCCAACCTGC
Organism: Protopterus annectens; assembly: GCF_019279795.1. Classification (NCBI taxonomy): domain Eukaryota; kingdom Metazoa; phylum Chordata; order Ceratodontiformes; family Protopteridae; genus Protopterus; species Protopterus annectens. The sequence continues at coordinate 1,967,262,233 of NC_056733.1, forward strand.
AGACATTGCAGTCCGACCCCCTTCCAGTCTATGCAGTTGTAACTGCATAGACTTCTGGGATATCTGTATAGACTTCTGGGATATCTGTATGCAGAATGCTGTCTTCTTAATTCGGACTGGTTCATATAGCAATCCATATTCCTGTGCTCATGTGTGGGTTCCGAGAATGCCGATCACGCATGTGCAGAAGTCCTGGATTCGTATTTGTTTTTTTATTTAGTTTTTTTGTTTTTCTTTTAATTTTTTAATTTACTTTTATTTGCTGGGGGGGGCTGCAGTCCTGCAGTCCAATAGCATGAGCCACCACTGCAACAAAGTATTAGTTTAAGAGTGTGCACACTTATGCAACCAGCATTTTGTAAGTTTTTTATTTTTTATATTTTTCCCCTAACAGATTTTTTGTTTTTCAATTGAATTCTGCAGGTAATAGGTCACATTAAAGGTGAGAAAAGTTTTGAAATGATTTATTGTTGTGGTCTCATTTTTTATATCACAAAAACCTGGCATTTTAACAGGGGTGTGTAAACTTTTTATATACAGTGTGTGTGTGTGTGTGTGTGTGTGTGTGTGTGTGTGTATATATATATATATATATATATATATATATATATATATATATATATATATATTTATATTTATTAGCAAATGCAACTTTTACCTGTATGCAGTTCTTAAAAGTTTAATGATGACATAGGTATTTTTGTCAGGGCATTTTACTTTCTCAGATACACAGTCTTATTAACTTTCATCACAAGTGTTACTGTGACAACTGTTTCTCTTATGCCATTCTATGTTATTTCAGTCAAATGCAAATGTCATATATTGTCAATGACACAGGGGACTTATCCTTCTAAAATGGGCAATAGACACCTCTAGGGGAGTGCTGAGCACAAGCAGAGGTGACTGGCAATTGCATAACAATGAATGTTCTGTGGTAAATGTGTTCACATGTATTTGGGATCATTTTTTAAAAGCAATTATAACAATTGACATATGTGTTATTCCTTGTTTGGTACAAAATGTCATTTGCCTGATGCTCTTGGGGTGCGGGAGCCAAGTTCCATTTCTATGTTGCCGCAATCAAAAATGTTTTTACAGAAGTTTGCTAATGTTTTTACAGAAGTTTGCTTTGCTATTGTTAGTCCTTCTTTTGGATCATAACTTGGTTTGTGTATGACTGTGATATGTTACAAAAACATAACCCTTTTTTATATTTGAATAACTGAAGTTTTGTGTTTCTCCAGTGGGTAACACTGAAAAAACTAATAATATGGAGTATATCTAAGATGGACTTTTATTGATGTGAAATTTATGTGTAGTATCCTTCTTTTGTGTTTTAGTAAAACTATAACCATCATGTAGTCTGCAGCCAAAAAAAAACTTGTAAAATGAAAAAAGATTCCCATAGTGAACAGTCACCAACAACCCTCAATGCACTGTAGATTGTTACTTCATCACTGAAGTAAATCAAACTACAGACTCCAGCTGTCACATAAAAATGGAGACTTTATAAATTCCAAACATAAAAGGACGCCTACTACATAAAAATGGTCAAGCACTTTCGTCCATTCAACGTTTGACTTATTCAGAACTGTTTCACTTACATATAAAACCTCTTTTTATTTAAAAATCATGCAGTCATGTGATGATTTAATTAGTGCAGCATTTAAAATTTTAAAGAGACAGTGTTATATTTAAGCATGTAAAAGAAACAATACAAAACACATCGACCAACCTAAAAATACTGTAAAACAATATGTGACAAAATAAATTAATAAAATCAATAATGAAGTGAATTAAGCTTTGTTTACCAACTCTTACATATTGGTGAATTACTCAAATTTAAAAACAAATAGCAAAAATTCATACTTGGTGTGTATAATGCAAGTTTTAAATTATTCTATTAGATCCCTTTTCTGATTCTGTTTTAAAAGTAGGGGTCCAAATAAACCATACTATGTGTTTCTTGGTTATTTCTGTTATTAAAATTCCCATCTCCCAAATGTGTCAGTGCATGTGTGTGTGTGTGTGTGGTGGGGGGGGGATTCCAATTGTTAATAGTTATTTGCTGTTCTTCTAATATATATTTGCATTGGTTACATGTACCACAACATATAGTGCCCACGTTACTGTACATTGTTTTTATCCTGGGATGTTCAAATAAAGTTTTAAATTCTTCCCGGCCTTGTAGACAAATCTTGGAGTTTCACCAATGGCTGTAAAGATATCAACACTATCCCTGAATATGTCCGGTTTCTAATGAATATGTTGTTTATTTCTTTGGTAATGAGTACTCATCATATCCTTCTAAACCATAAACATGTTTCCTCTTCTCTTTCCTTAGCCCTTATCTGCTGCATTCACCTGTACACATCTTTAATGCTTTCCCTACCATGATATTCTGATTCTGCCCATATTACTACATGATCTGAAGAGTTTACTGGATTTACCTAGCCGTCAACTTTTTTCAACCCTCTAGAAAACAATAACTCTCACATAACTATATTTTCAATCTCTCTCTCTCTACCTGCAGCTGTTTATTTAGCAATATTTTTCTGCATTTCCTAACATCTACCATTTGTTTCCTTGTTCTTTCCTTTACATCACAGTTCAAGCCCAAAGTATAAAAAATATCCATATTCACTAAGTTGTGCACTCCCATGGAGATTTGAAGGTTTATAGTCTAACTTCCAGTGATTGCATCCTGAGCTTTTTGACAAAATCAGGTTATGTCCTCACATTTCAAACAAATGTTCATATATCTGGAGATATAAGGGTTATTAAAGAAATGCAAATGGCAAACTGTTCAGCACAAACAAATCTTTACATTGGAAGTGTTCATTATAACTCATAATAAATGCAGTGAATATTATATATTTGTAATATTGTGTAAACAGTTTACAATATTTCAGAAGCTACCCAAGCTACACCTGTAGCAGCATTTTGTTTCTCCATCTATGAGCTTTCATACTGAATATGCAGTTCTACCAGTGTTGCATGACTGCTGAGACATTTTGAAAAATATAAACATTTTAGGGTGTCCCAGTGATGCAGAGGTTAACATTGTTGCCTCACAGCAAGATGTTTTCCGGTTCGATTGGAGTCAGTATCTTTTCCTTGCATTCACATGGGTTTCCTCCAGGTACTCTGGTTTCCTCCCACATTCCAAAGACATGTATCTGGAGTGTTTGTCCTCAGGCTTCTGCTGAAAATAGGCTTTGTCCACGTCAGAATTTTCTGGTCAATAAATGCTAAATAAATAAATAACTTTGGATAATATAAATAACATATAAGCAACAGTTACAATTCTTTGGCAGCACTAGATAGAGGTCAAATGTCAGTGAACTTGTATAGCTATTCATGTAAGCTGTAAGATGAAATATTTCAATAACTTGTATGTAGTTGTGGAATTAGCAATGTAAATATGAACAGGCTGCATTTGACACCTACTGGTATCAGTAGAATGTATCTACAGAAAAGCCTGATGGCATAACTGGGCTGTAATTACATAATACATGCTTTATAATACCCTGAAACCTTTCTGTCCTGATTTTCAATCTATTTTATATGCATACAGTAGAATAAGCCGTATCACATATTAAATAACAACTTTTCCTGGATCTTCTAATAAAACATCCAAAAAAGTGTAACTCAAGAATATTCCCAAAAATAGCAATTACAGAAAATTCTTTTGTCACGTACACTATATTAACAATTTTCCCTACAAAACCTGAAATTGCTGTCTTAAGTTCTCATTCAAAAAATTCCATCTATCAAAATTATGATGGTAATCTTATACATGCGCTGCACACACACACACACACACACACACACACACACACACACACACACACACACACACACACACACACACACACACACACGTACAATTGCAGCAATTTCAAATTCCAGAATAACATGACCAAAAGATCATAAGCCAAAAATGTCAAGGACCATGGGAGCAAACACCCAGACTTGCACCCCTTCTGGGCTCATGTTAGCACTTGTTTCTGTGTCTGCCCAGGTTGGGAGTTTTGATAATACAAAATAATAATAATATTACAAAAACTAAAAAGTTATACCTCAGCATATCAATTTGATAGTAAACTATGAAGAAAAATTATTTTCATCTCCCAACAGTACTATGATATGTTGTTTGACAGTAGCTGTATCGCACATGTCTTTATTACATTATAAAAGGAGGCATCATGCTGGAGGGATAGCTGTGAATAACAAATGGAAATAAAATGAATAGTTATTGCCCAATATAAGTGAGCACTGAGTAATAGTACCGGAGAGTGAACTTGTTAAACAGGAATAGTATGGAAGGGAAAATGGATACAGATGTGTATAATGACCCTTATAATGCAGTGTTAGTAAAAATTAAGATTATAGTTAAGATTAGTAGATATAAGATTGTCAAACAACTGACTATGGGTTAACAGATTTGTGCAGATATGACCTTATTACAGTTATATACAAGTATACTTATAAATTATATGATTAGAATGTTTGGAATTAGTAGTGAGTAGGGAGGAAGAATATGTGCAAATTACGGAGATGTGACAAAACTTTGTTTTAATTTATCCTTTGAAATGCTGTGAAAAAGTTTTCTGATGGTCATGTTCAAGCTACTGGAGCAAATTTTTTTAATAACATTTCTACAATTGCCATAGTCTCTGAAGGCTTAAATGATACAGTATTACAAATATTTTGCTTGGGATATAAGCTATTTCTAAATTCCAACAGATAAATGTGAGCAATTGTTGTGAAAAAGTTTGAAATTGGACTATTTAGTAGAAAAGAAGGTCAAGGTGGAATTGAGAGTCAGTGTCTCTTCTGAAGAGATACACAGCAATGTCCATTATTAGGACATATTCTTTGAAGATATTAATAGTTTTGAAGAGAATATAGTGCAATGATAGGCAGGAGTATTCATTTCTACATGTAAGGGCATTGATGGTTATATCCTGTTTTACTTCCGTGAATTGTTATTGTCCACTATTAGTTCACATAGTACCTTCTACAACGTTATCTGAGGGATAAGTGATAAGGACAGTTCTAAACTGACTCCAAAATATTTTTGCTGAAGAGCAGTTGGGAGAGAATGGCCATTTGGGTCATTTATTTATAGGTGTTTAGCAACAGCTAATTTCTTATCAGTTTGCAATATCATAACTTTAGATTTATAATATTAGCGAGTTCCATATTTCTTCAAAGTCTTCTCACAAACCCATGTTTAAATCATCAGTGTTAGAGGCAGGTCTAAAAATGCCTATATAATCTATGTTATGAAGACAGTTCATGTGCGACATCTCGAATAGGATTATTAAAAACTATGAAGAACAGTAGTGGAACAAAGGGCAGCCCATTAGGGATGGCTTTGTGGTAGTATGCTTTGATATATAAGAAGTTAGAAAATCAAAAACTCTTTTTTTATTGTTTCTGGAAGTACTCACAGTCCACAAGTTTTTGGGTAAGTAAGGAATGATCAGCAGCTGCTAGTGCTTTTTTACATCAGTAAATTTAGCTACACTTAATTTTTCGTATCACTGCATATTTTGTTCATAGGTAACTGAAGAACAATACTAGTTTATTTAATTATTTAACATTTGTTTACTGGTAAAGTCCAACTGGGAACAAACTATTTTCAGTGGAGGCCTGGGGAAAAATGGTCCAGATGCAGGAGGAAACCCACACAATTGCAGAGAGGACATGCAGACTCCACACAGAAGGCACCCCAGCCAAGAATCAAGCCAGAGAACCTTTTGCTGTGAGGCAACAATGCTAACCGCTGCACCACTGCACGATCCTGTAATGTACTTTGGTCCTGTATATGCTGTTTGCAAGAAAGTACTGCAATATCTGTCTATTGACTAGCTTTTCAATAATTGTTACTAGCAGATCAAGATTTGCCAATGGGTTCAAAGTCTTCTGGATTTCTCGGACAGCTGAATTTGACTAGAGGGATAATATTAATCTGTCTGAGAGGTTTGGGAACAGTTTTAGAGGAAAGAGAAGGTTTAAATATATGTGCTAATTGGGTAATAAGTCACTTGCCTGTAGATTCTTATCATACAGGGTAGATTAACTGAGAGTTACTGTCAGAATGCAATGCTCTAATGCTTTGGTAAATGTCAGATAAGTTATTAAAGTTCTTTTGTAAAGATAGATTTTAAAATAATATGGTGGATAGTCTAGTATCCTATGCAAAGGATCAGTGTAATTTGATGGGTCATTTAATGATGAAGCACTTTTACTGAGAAATTATATTTATTTATTTATTATTTATTTATTTAACATTTGTTGACCGGGAAAGTCCGACTAGGTTCCACAGATCTTGTTTTCAGTGGAGGCCCGGGGAGAAATGCTCCAGAAGCATGTCTTTAGAATGTGGGAGGAAACCAGAGTACCCAGAGGAAACCCAAGCGAATGCAGGGAGAACATGCAAACGCCGCACAGAAGGCACCCCAGCCGAGAATCGAACCGGAGAACCTCTTGCTGTGAGGCGACAGCATTAACTGCTGCACCACTGTGCCACCAAATCTTATACCTTATATATATTCAGTTTACCCAAAAGTCCTGGTTTAGTGTTTTATAGAAAACCACCTTAAGGAAAATATTATGCTTTGCAAGATTCTTGATGGAATTGTGGAACAGTTTTGATTGGCCCAGATGAAAATCCTGAAATTTGCTGCAGTATTCTGGTGTTGTGTTTTATGCATTAATTCTTGCAAAAATTTAAGATTTTTGATTTGAAGTATCTCAACTGAATATCAGGATAATTTCTTCAATTAATGTATGCCTTATCTCTGGAATTTCTTTGTTGGTAGATCAGGAGTAAACTAAGGTACCTTGCTGTGTCTTAATCTTATTGTTTTAGTGGGTAAAGCCTGTCCTGAATTTGGGAAATAGCATTTATCAAAAATAATCTCTGTGTCAGAGTTGGTGGCACTTTGTGCAGATGGACAGTTAACAGCAATGGGTCTGAAAGACGTGTGTCTTCAGAAGTCTTTAGAATGTACTTATTTGTGAAAGCTAATCTTGATTTTAGTGGCAGACTTGTATCCAATGGAGTATGTTAACATAAATAAAGGGGAAGCAGGTAAAAGTTGGCTGGCTTTTCAACTCTATTAATCAAAATAAAGTCCAATGGCAAAACCTCTTTTGTCCTACTATTAATTCTATTCTATATGTAACAAGCTGAACCAGATCAGTTTGCTGAGTTCTTGAAGCACCGCAGAAATCAAGATTATGCCACTCGATATTATTATATAATGATGATCAGTATTAGCAACCATTTTGTCAAAAACTGATCTGAGTTGTAGAAGTAGGAAATGGAAGTTGTAAATAGATATTGGCTATGAGTATTTGCTGCATGATTACCAATGGGTATTTTGAAAAATATCTAGTTATTGTCACTGTGATTGTTAGCATTATTCAGTACAAACTTAGGTAATAGTTCAGCTTCTTACTTTGCTAAAGGCAAGGTATCACACCCCTGCCTTTTGCTATGCCTCTTATATGTATAGATAGGATACTGCCAACAGATATGTCGGGGTATTCAACTATCCACTTTTAACAAGGATTTAGTGATGGTGACTATGTTAGTGATAACTAAAGATGGACTCCATTAACCACTGCAGTCAGGAGAGAGGTGTATAGCACAAAACCACTAATAAAACAATAAATAAAAACAACAAAGAAAAGACCAGCGTCCTTCTAAATAAAAAAACTTTTTAGTCTCCCTCTCTAGCGCCTCGGCTGACAAGCTTTCAAGGAGATAAAAAATCTTTCCAAAAAGCCACATTTTATATGCACAATCATTAACACATCAATAAAACAAACACATATCCAATAAGAACAGAAAACCAATTAAACTATAATAACACCTTCCATTTGCATTCTAAGTTTAAACCTGCAGGCGCCAAAGTACCAAACTTCAAGATCTGTCTTCTTATATATCAATCTTTTCTTCACTTCAAAACTATTATGACCTTCTACCTTATTTAGAATAGTACCTTTTAAACGACTACCATTCCCCCATAATACAATATATAACAGGCTACTACAGGACTTTCATCTTTATTATTTTTAATACCTCTGAGATATTCTTGCAATCCAACCTTAAAAGACCTCATAGTTTCTGCAATATAAAAAAGATTGCAGGAGCACCTCAGAGCATATTGATGGCGACTATGTTAGTGACAGTAATCATAATAGATGAGCTCGCTTGTCATATATGCTGCTGGTTTATTCATGCAACCTACTGGAATGTAATTCAGGTCAGGGCTAATGTGAATATTACAAGCCCAAATCAGTAATGTGGCAATCAGTAAGGGGATGCTTTGCCGTTTTAAAGGAGGATGTGATAGAAGATGAATTTAAATGACTGGCCAGATAGATGTAAAGTACATCCTAATGCTGTGATAACTAAAGCTGGACTCCCATAACCTCTGCAGCCAGGAGAGAGGTATATGTTGGACACACACTGGGCATTAGAGTACATAATGTGTTAATCAGTAGCCAACTTTAGCAGTGGAATCACTGTGAAAAAATAATAGTACAAATAAAAACAAAAGTGCCACCAAGTCCAGAGCAAATCCTGATACACTCACAAAAAGGTAAATCCAATATGTAAATTCAAGAGTATCAGGAACACACAGTGGGCAGAAGAAAATAAAAACAGCTCTTTAATACAATATATAATATAATATAATATAATATAATATAATATAATATAATATAATTAATATAATAATTATAATTATAATATATTGTATTAAAGAGCTGTTTTTATTTTCTTCTGCCTACTGTGTGTTCCTGATACTCTTGAATTTACATATTAAAAAATAATAGTAGATTGAGGGAATAATATAAAGGGATTGCTGCAATTTTTGAAGGAGTATGTGTAGTACAGAAACAGTGTATGCTGTTAAAGTACAGAAGAAAACAAGTTAACAAGTTAACAGTAGAGAATATATTCAACAGGTAAATTTACATGGAACTTCATGCTGTTTGTGTTACATGCTATCCAATGGATGAATAAAAGGAAGATATACATACAGCAGGGAGTAAATAGCTATAACTAAAGAAAGGTAAGCATTATATGATTGACAGATGAATAAAGCACAAATAAGAGTAAGTGTGGCTGTGACAAACACTGCAAGAATCGGTTCATATTGCAGACTGGGAGAAAGATGTGTATATCATCAGAGGGAGACTGTAAAGGTTATACATTTGGCTATCTGCAGGACAATTGAGGATCAGGTTGGAGAGGAGTTAAATGGAAAACTAACAAAGAGGAACACAACTCAATCAGCCCTCACATGTGCAGTCACTCTGATGAACACTAACCAGTTCATGAGTTCTGCAAAAGCTGCTCATTTGTATATTTATCCCAGTGGTGCAAAGCAGGCCCCACTGATGTTTGAAAAGAGAGGAATGTTTATAATAGAAACAGTGGGTAGTATAAAAAAGCCTTCATTGCCCAGAACGTTTGCCAAGAAGCATACACCATAAAAGGTAGCAAACAATGCGGTCACTTGACAGGTTGGTTCAGAGCTTTAAGACTATATGCTGCTAGACCTAGACCCTTCAGCATTTCTGAGTTTGAATCCTACAGCCTCACTTTGTGTACACTGTGGCTCTGAGCAATTTGTGTAAGTAGGCATTGCTCCTAGGTAGCCCCTGTGAATGGGCTATGTCAAGTGGGCCTATTTGGCTAAAAAAATTAATTATTACTCTATAGGTCCATTATTTGAACTCAAGCTATAAGAAAATACCACATCAGAGAGATATGTTGTGAAATGGGAAAGATCACTGACTGTAACCTCAGTGCAGGCACTAAAGAAAGGTATATTTATAAATGAAATCTGTAAACACAAGCCATGTCAGCTGGAAGAGCCATAGCTGGACAAAGAGGGCCACAGTTAAACAACAAAGTGGACAGTCATCATAAGGGATAATGAGTCAGGTGTACAATAGTTGACAGTTGGTGACAGACATTAAAATGTGGGTATTCCCTATGTATTTAATATTACTGTGGCAGTGTTTACATTAAAGCTCATGCTGCAGTTGGTAGATAATTGCATGATTCGCTTGCACTGCCAACAAAAAAAAAAATAGAGAAGCAGTGAAAAGAAAGAAACATCAGGATTAACTGTACCAGAAGGAAATAGTGAAAAGGGGGATGAAACAGATTAGAAAAGATGGAAACAAAGAGAAAGGTGGGAAAAAAGTGTTTATTTAGATCTAAAAAAGGGGATGGACAGAAACACATAATCATAGCAGGACTAAATGGATTAAGAGAGAAAACAAGATGAAGGGGGAAGAAGGCTGAAGAGACAGTCGAATCTGAACAGCTATAAGGCTTTCAATGTATATATATAGGCAGATCTGAGTATGTACTACAGAGGATGTTGCTACATAAATGGTTATGAATAGCAAATGTGGGTAAACAGTCAAATGGACTTTATTTGACTGATTTGTTGCAATTTGATTACCGGGAAAGTCCTACTTGTTAGGAGCCCATTTTTAGCTGAGGCCCAGTGACAAACACTTCCAAGTATTCCAAAATATTTAAGAACCATAATTTTACAATCTTGAAAAATAATAAAAATGTCTACAGTTTAAATAAATATACCAAATTAGAGACAATATGAAAAACATTGGTTAAGAATAGACACAAGTTATATGAAAATGATTTAATATTTAGAGAAATTTTAGCCAGTTTACAAAGAAATTAAAGGTAAGTTAGTATAATACAAACAAAAATTGCAATATGAAATGAGAAAAAAGCAGGAACATGGTATATTTACAGATTTAGCCAGTGGAGAGAAATTGATAGAAGTAAGGAAGGGAGACTAATGAGGTAAAATGTATGAATAGCTACTTGTTCACATTTAGGGCTATGATGAAAGGCCATGCAGCAGGGACATAGACTATCGAAGCAATATGGGAATGAAAAAGTGGCACAGTAAAACAGAATGGAAAGTTAGAAGGTTCCAATACAGAAACTACAGTTAAAAGGTAAATCATAAGATACATACATGAAAGATGAAATATTGGTGTAAGGAATACATGCACGTAAGCAATGTCAGTCAAAGGTAGAAACAGTCAAAGTGAAAGAAAAGAAATTCACTCAACACTCATCATTCTCTTTCGGCTTTTCCCGTTAGGGGTCGCCACAGCGGATCATCTCTTTCCATTTCTTCCTATCCTCTGCATCTTCCTCTGTCACACCAACCGCCTGCATGTCCTCTCTCACCATGTCCATAAACCTTATCTTAGGCCTTCCTCTTTTCCTCTTACCTGGCAGCTCCATCCTTAGCATCTTTTTCCCAATATACCCATCATCCCTCCTCAGCACATGTCCAAACCAATGCAATCTTGTCTCTCTTGCTTTGTCTCCAAACTGTCCAACATGAGCTGACCCTCTAATATACTGATTCCTAATCTTATCTATCCTAGTCACACCGAGTGCAAATCTTAACATCTTTAACTCTGCCACATCCAGCTCTGACTCCTGCCATTTTGTCAATGCCACTGTCTCCAACCCATATAACATAGCTGGTCTCACTACCCTCTTGTAGACCTTTCCTTTCACTCTTACTGGTACCCGTCTGTCACAAATCACTCCTGACACTCTTCTCCACCCATTCCACCCTGCCTGTACTCTCTTCTTCACCTCTCTTCCACATTCACCATTACTCTGAACTGTTGATCCCAAGTAGTTAAACTCGTCCACCTTTACCAACTCTACTCCCTGCATCCTCACCATTCCTCTACCCTCCCTCTCATTTACACACATATATTCTGTCTTAGCCCTGCTGACCTTCATTCCTCTGCTCTCTAGAGCATATCTCCACCTCTCCAGAGTCTCCTCAACCTGATTCCTACTCTCACTACAGATCACAATGTCATCTGCAAACATCATAGTCCACGGGGCCTCCTGTCTGATCTCATCTAACAACCTGTCCATCACCACTGCAAATAAGAAAGGACTCAGAGTTGATCCTTGATGTAATCCCACCTCCACCTTAAACGGATCTGTCACTCCCACTGCAGTCCTCACCACTGTCACACTACCCTCGTACATATCCTGTACCACTCTTACATACTTCTCTGCCACTCCCGACTTCCTCATACAATACCACAACTCTTCTCTAGGCACCCTGTCATATGCTTTCTCCAAGTCTACAAAGACACAATGCAACTCCTTCTGACCTTCTCTGTATTTCTCCAATAACACTCTCAGAGCAAACATTGCATCTGTAGTGCTCTTTCCTGGCATGAAACCATACTGCTGACCACTAATCATCACCTCCCTTCTTAACCTAGCTTCTACTACTCTTTCCCATAACTTCAAGCTGTGACTGATCAGTTTTATCCCTCTGTAGTTACTGCAGTTCTGCACATCACCCTTATTCTTAAAGATAGGTACCAAAACACTTTTTCTCCACTCCTCAGGCATCCTCTGACTTTCCAAAATTTCATTAAACAATCTAGTTAGAAATTCCACTGCCATTTCTCCTAAGCACCTCCATGCTTCCATTGGTATGTCATCTGGGCCAACAGCCTTTCCATTCTTCATCCTCTTCATAGCTGCCCTTACTTCCTCCTTGCTAATCTGTTTCACTTCCTGATTCGCTATCCCCACATCATCCAACCTTCTCTCTCTCTCATTCTTTTCATTCATCAGCCTCTCAAAATACTCTTTCCATCTACTCAACACACTCTCCTCTCTTGTGAGTACCTTTCCCTCACTATCCTTTATCACCCTTACTTGCTGCACATCTTTCCCAGCTCTGTCCCTCTGTCTAGCTAATCGGTACAGGTCCTTTTCTCCCTCACTCAACACTGCTAGCTACATTAAAGCAGTAAGTGGAATATATTCATATGCAAAATAGTAAAAATTTCTTAGCTGAACAAAGTACTAAATGTTTCAGTGTGATCCACAAAGGGGTAAATGCAGAAACTTATATTACCATGGAGACATACAAACCTAGGGCTCATGACTACCCAAATGGATAAAAATCTAAATTAACATGATAGGTATACTGTCGGTAATATACCTGACTTGTCTTATCATTACAGCAAAGTCTAGACTCAGCAGTAGTGATCACAACACATATTTCAACTATAGAGTTGGCTGTAATGCAATTACTTCCTGTTCCCTGATTGTATTCCTTCTTGAAATTAAAACTACACACCACAAAACTCTTCTGAATAGTAAGAAAATTGTACCGCAATATAGATTAATAAGAAATTATCTTACATGACAGAGCAAAAAGCAAAGCAGGACCAAAGGATCTGTTGTACAAACTTGGCTCAGTTCATTCTTTGTTTCAGTGCTGCAATTGCAAAAAACATCATAGTAGTCAAAGAACCACTGAAGTCTCTCCACAGATACTTTAACCAACTTAACGATCGCTGCCAATAATGATCACTGCAAAGACTGACAGCATCTACTTCACATCCACATAACCAATGTTTCATATGGAAGAAACATGCCCACTTCTTTTCATAATTTCTACTCCAAAACATTTCAACAAAAAATATGTATGTATTTGACAATTTCATTGCCTGACTGAGCTACTTATGGCACTGTAATGCATATCAAAATACTGCACAGTAGACACCACATGAAAATCCTGGGTGGAATACATAGGCAATTAGCTTAGCAAGTTAGTACCTTTTGTGCACTTCTCAGAAATGCACAGGGTGTGACCAATTCATACACTTTAAATGTGCAGTCATGAAACATATTACACAGCCTAGTATGCAGCACTTGCAAATAAGCGCATAACATATAGATACAATCTAGGACAATCAAGTTGGTGAATAATTAGATTTAAATTATGGGAGTAAACAAGTGAATTAATGATTTGTAGAAATCAGTGTACCTCTTTGCATACCTCATTGCTTATTGTTATATACAGAGAAAGCACACCAAAAATGTTAGTATTATATTCCATAGCTATGTTCGCAGTTGCTCAGCATCATTTGATTGTACACTTTGCTCACTCATGTTTAACATCTTGATGTCTTCATTGTCCTGTAAATGGAGCCTTTGAATTGGAATGAATACTCTATCACTCAGCTCTGTGATGTACAGGGATAAAGCCCTGACTATGTCACAGGTAACCTGAGTTTGACCAGCAGCACTATCATCTAAAGAATCTGACCAGGGAGGGTGGGAGTGAGAAGCCACTGCCAGTTCATCAGTCATTGTTGGAGTTGGGGGAGGACTTTAGCTCAGGACATAAGATGACATCTAGCAGAAGCACTAGGCATTAACCAGTAGACACGTGAGCCAGCCAAGGCTGGACAGTCACTCTGCTTCACATGAGTAAGCTGAAGGAAATCTGGCATGCAAAAAAAACTCATCAACTTGGAGTCTGCAATGCTGTGCTCAGATAGACACACAGAGGGGAAGAATGGTGCTTACAACAAGGAACTGGCATGTTTTCACCAAGCCCCGGAAGCTGGCCTTCCCCCTTACCATTTTGACTTTCACTTGGGAAACAGAGAGCTGATCTGAGACTCCCAAATGAGAATGAATGAGTCATAGGGCTTTCCCCTACCACAGGACTGTCTGGCTCCCATGGCTATAGATGAAATAGGCTGATTGGGTACAAAAAATTACATCTTTACAATTGAGATACATTTCTTGTCCTTTCATTTAAGAGAGAAATATCAGACATCCACAGGCCTCAGGAAATATGCATTTTGCAGATTCAGATAGGGTCAGCTATAGTTTACAAATGCTCCAATAGTCTGCAGTAAGAATTAAACATGACACTGTATCCTAAATTGCTTTTCTGTAGCCTGACACAATATATATAAAGGCCTTAGTTATGCGTTACATGCATCCCTGTACAGTCTCCTCAGTTATCTCCCTTTTCCACTTGTATGCATTGTCTTGTGGTCCAGTTACAACCTCTTCTTCCTGTATAGTCATGTTGTCCTTCTTCTCTTTTGAATCTTCTTCAGATATTATCTATAATCCTGAATATTGTATCTGTGGCTCATTCCCATAGTCTGTTTGATTCTCCTGTCGCCAACCTTGCCCTGGCACCTCTATCCCAGTCCTTTAGTCGACACTCTTTTCCAGTTTTATTTATCGGGATTGTTCCGTACTGCTTTTTATTGTTTCATACTGCTACTACTATTGGATTGGCTGGCTCTCACCACATTTGATCTCATTAAAATTCATAGAGACATCAGGGAAGTGTCTTATATTTAATCTAATAAGATCTATGTGCTTTTAGGTACATTTACTGCTAATCTGTTACTCCTGTTTATTGCGCCAGAGGTTTATTCGTATGACCAGTTTTAGCATATGTTTACAGCTATTTTAATACAAGTAGGAAATTGCTGGTATTCTGGGAATTTTGCTTGCTTCCATTTTAATTTACAGTGGCTTTTCTGAATGGCTATCACTTTCAATTATAGCTTTCACTTGGTCCTGTGTAGCAGAACTTTCCATTTGACTGGTCTGATCTGTGCTGTATTTCCTTTCTACACACTGCAACTGGATTTACAATGTCAAACCAGTTTTGACCTTCCTGCAATATGCCCAGCAGCAGGGTGCATTGCACTGTATAGTTATATTTGGTTTGTTTTAAAGTGATTGCTGTTACCTAACATTTCTTCATTCATCTTGGTTCATCACCTAGTTTGCATGGCTGCTAAACATAGCTACTGGTACCACACATTGACTCTAGTTACATTGAGTTTTATGTGGTTTCTGATAGTTGTTATAGGAGCTCCTTGTTGTTCTCAGGTCAGCTGCACTACCTTACATAATCATGTTGCCATTTTTCGTGCTCCAGACTAGTTCATACCCACCATTAGCGGTCAACAATATCTACATTTTCCTTTTATCTTAGATTAACTAATGACAGCAACTATATATGACTGCATCCAAGCATGTAGTATCCAAGGCAGATAAACCATGATAGCAATTGTTGTTAGGCAGTTGAGCCTATTGGCTTTTTCAGCCATGTCTTTGGTGACATGCAAGCCAACTTCTCTTCATTCTATTGCTGGCAATCGCAAATTGAAGTATGAGGTGTCTGGCATCTCAGCCATCCTCCATTTGTACTATTGATGTCTTCTGCGTCTGCAGTTCTAAAATACACTATGTGTAATTTTCACTAGCTGTTCAACCCTCATTCTGTTGCTACTGTGCTGACTTTGTATATCTCTGCCGTACTACAGTAGCTGCACACTGCAATAATTACAGCTGTGAAATCTCTTAAATCGTATTGAGTTTAATTTGTCCTGCATCTTCTGTCATCACGCTATCATTATTCTGAATCTGTGTGGTGTACTGAACTGCTAGGTACCATTCTCAAGTTAGACTGCATTACGTACTTCATTTAATTTCCTGTAGATTCAAATAGTTGTTGCATCTGTGTTAATGCATCTCGTCACTTAGCACATCTGCTCCAAAGCACAGTTTATCTGCTCAGTATATGTTTCATCTTTCTAACTGAATTGGATCAATATGCCATTCCTGACCTTAGTAATATGACTCACCTAGTAAATGTGCAAGACCAGTCTAGCTCTATCCACTCAGTCACAAGCTTCCTAGTTCTTAATATTTTGAGACAGTGTAATAATGGCTTAATGCTCACCTATGACCAGCTACCACTGGACCAAATGATGTGACTTGTCAGAGATGTTATGTTATTAACATATAACCTGTTTTTTATTTTCTTACCAACACGTATTTCCAGAAAGAAACACATAAACTCATTTATACTTCCATAAGATCGTAAGAATGCACAGAACCAACATATACAGAGGTTATAAAAACATTGCTCCCCAAAGCTACTAAGAAATTAGGATCAACGATTTTTAGTAACGTTCGATTAATACTTGCCTACCATACTCACGTAAGTGAAAAACCACTCTGCAGACTGCAAAACTCCCCTCTGCCACTAAGGTTGTTTGTCCAACTAGAAATGTCCTTGAAATTAGTAATTCCAATATCAGGCACTTACTAGGCCAGAAAAAGACCGAGTACAATTTTGCTGCCTTTCTGATGCCGGTATCCTTGTATCCTTGATGTTGTCAAGGCCCTATAGTCCCTCAAGCATGACAAATATGACTATGACTTTATATTGGCTTATGAAGGTGCAAATGACCTCATTTGCTCAGGGAAGAAGGATATGCAGAGAGACAAACTGGAGCTCACTGTTCATAGATGAAACACAGGCAAGACTTCTGGCCCTCAGTGGAATCCAACCAGATAGACAGAGAAGGTAATAGGATTTTTCAGTTGTTGTCATCTTAGGAGGAACTGGTAAGTGTAAACTTAGGACTAGATATTCAACATTCCAACGTCCGTAAAAAAAGGACGACATGCATCTTTTGTTACACAGATACTGCACACTGACCCTAATATTTGCTGCCATCCTGGTACCTTTTTTTAGACAAAGTCTGCTTCTAGAGAAGACAACATTAAAAATAAAAAGTCTGCATTCATTCCATTCCAGCGACACCAAGGCCTCTATGTTCAATTCCAAAAGTTTTAAAAGTAAATTGCCACATCTTATTGCCCCCCTCTAACTTGAATTCATCCACATCATAGAATGATAGGGATTACAAGGCAAGTAAGTCATGATGTCATATGCACCTACCAGCATCTGCCCTTATGATTGTACCTCATGTTTCTAGTAGGGAATAATAGGTCAGACATGGAATGAATCAAGTGCCCATTCAGTCATCAGAGTTTGTCTTAAAGGATGAGATGATGTAGCTCTGTTTTATATGCATGAAAAGTCTGCCCCAGAAATAGAGTAAACACTGGGTAATACACTTGTCTCTCAAACATATTTTATTTTAGTCTGGCAGAGATTTAAATCTCTAGTTGCAATGTTTGTTGAACTACGTCTTATTGAGATGCAAGAGCTCAAGTGGGATCTTTCATGGAATAGAATGTAAGCAGATATCATCATGTAGGAGTATATAAATGACCTATTATGGTGAGAGAGCTTTGAGTCTGTCTTGGTAACCTAGGGACTTTAGAACCCTAAATTATTTTGTTAGAAAACCTGGGGAATCTTTTTAGCTGAGTGACATATTTGGATGGGTAAACACTGAAGAGGGCATTATGTTCAAAAATGGCTTGATTAACCCTGGATACAGTGGGACAATCACTGTCTTTGACCTGAATGAAATGCCTCTGGAAGTCATTGTGATAGACTGAAAGTTTTTTTCTGACTACTGAGGATACATAATGGCCTAAGGAGAGGGAATTGCCAAACTTGGTACCAAGATCTCTGACAGTATTGTCGTTTTGTTTGTGGAACTGGTTATACTGTACATTTATGGTGAACGTTTTTACCAAAACAATAATGCTACACTTGTTTGCATTTAATGTTAGCCTCCCTTTCTGTACACTATTGCTTTTTAAGGATTAGTTCCTGTTGCAGGGATTTCTTGTCTAATATGATCACTTTCAGTCATTTTCAAATTTGCTTAGCAACAGCCATGGATTTCTGATTTGCATAGAACTGCCTTGTATAAGTAGGAATGAGGCTGCATGGGGACTGGAGTTATTACAAGTAAATTTTGAGATCATAGAGCATGAGTAGGTGTACTCATTTGAAATCCCTAAATTCTGTAGTGTTCAATGCTGGGATGTTTGTGGCTTCAAATTAGGAAGTCATTAAGTTGATGTAAGCTGGGAAAGTGATAATAAGGGAGAGTATATGTGCAGGCAATGTTGGTAAGAAGACCTCAGATATTCTACCTCCTGGTGAGTTGTTTTACTATTTCTTCTAGGGAGTGGCAATTTATTGTCTAGTTTTATCAATGGATAGTTAAAATCATGCAACATGGATGTATTTTGCATTATAGGTATTTGAAAGAGCATATTTAGGAATCCCTTATTGTCACTTGGGGACTTTAGATGCCCTCCCTAGGTATACCTCAGCTCTCACTTTTATGGTTCAAAAGCTACTTGTCCAATAGGTGTCAGTAAAATAGCACTCCACCCTCTGTCTATACCTCCCAGTCACCATCACTGTACCACAAGGGTCTATCCTCAGTACCTGCTCTTTAACATTTTCACCAACTCTTATTATACTTCCACACAACAGACTTCCCTAATACAATGCACAGATGACTTCACACTTATATGCATATCAGACACCATGGCATGCTCCCAAAAATTACTCAGGCAGCTTTTACATCAATTTAAACATGGAATTTTGACCCACACCTCATGCCCCCCCCCCATAAAAAAATATTTTTTTCACCCAATCCCTCTCTCTTGAAAAAACACAATTTAAAATCCTTTCTGTTAATAATACAACCATTGAAACCACTTCTCATAGCAAATCATTGGGGATGATAGTGGATGAGAATCTTAAATTCGACTTGAATATACAACACTGCATAAAAAAATTGCCAAAAACGAGGAATACTTTACAAAGCCAAAACATTCTTCCTAGTGCAATTAAAATGACACTTTCCACTACTTACCTCTAACCCTCACTACTTTATGATGGTCCCATCCTTATTAATCTGCAGTCATCAGAAAAATCAAAACTTGAACAATGCTATAATAAACTTGTTAAATTTGCAGCAAATGTACCTTTCAGAACCCTGCACTGTAAAGCAGTAAAAAGCATAAAATTAGTTAGAACTACACCTTCAACTAACAGCTTCTTACCACCTACAATATTACCCAGCATCCATCTGCTTGTCCAACACTAAATACCATTCTACACAAATATGCTTCTACTTGGTCATTCTGAGCTAATGAGCAACATCTCCTTTCTGTCCACAAACCTATCAAATCTGCTGGGTATTATGTCTGAACCAGTATAATCATGCTAAGGCCTGGAATTCCTTATTTAGAGCCATCAGGTAAATACCCTCCCTCCAGTCCTTCATATATATGTATATATATATATATATATATATATATATATATATATATATATATATGTATGTATATATTTTTATATATATATAATATATAACAAGAACCTATTCATAGCTTATACTTTCTTACCCCCTTCTTCACTCACTTCCTTAACTGACTTAATTTTTCTCCTTCATTCTCTACGCAAATATGGCATAACCATGTTTTTTTTTCTCCCACTTTATATTACAACTACTATTTGTATTATGCTAACTTACCTTTAATTTCTCCAAATTGGCTAAAATGTCTCTAACCATTAAATCATTGTCATTTAGGTTGTATCTATTCTTAATCAATTTGTTCACATTATCTCTAATTTGATATAATTTATTATTATATCTTTGTATTATTTTTGAAGATTGTAATACTTTGGATCCTTTCTCCCCAGGCGTCTGCTGAAAATGGGCACCTATCTAGTCACACTTTCCTGGTAATCAAATGTCAATACACATAAACACAAACACACACACACACACACACACACACACACAAACACAAACACACACATACATATAAACAACGTATAGAGAAGAAGGGCCAAGCAAAAACTAGTAATCAAAAAATAGGCTCTTCAAGACCACTGATACAATGTAATGCTTATTTATTAAGGCAAGGCAGAACAACACTGCGTTTTTGTCAGAAATTACTTCTTCAGATCCATATTAAGCCTAAACAGAACCCCTTCATTATTATAACACCCCTGGTCAAAAAAAGCATTCAATTAACTTTTTAAAAGCTTTTAACACCAGGTAGTCACTTGGTTAACCCTTGGTTATCCATTAAAAAAAAACATCATATTCTCCTTTGATAAAAAATATACTTACTGAATTATCAACTCCTTTAAAATACATACAACACCCCTTAAAATTACATCACATGTATCAATAGCACCATCTCTTATAATAATTTATGGTACCTAAAACCCAGAACTCACTTTATGCTGTTATGAATTAACAAAAAATTAAAATTATGCAACTGTTAAAACTGGGACATGGCAACATTTCTTGCACATTTCTATTTTATCTTGCTCAATGAAAGTACTACAATTTCACTGCCCTTAACTTCATAACTGAAGCTACGGAAACCATATAATTTAGTCCAGGGGGTTTATAGGCTTGTAGTAGTAGTATCTGCCAATAGACCTCCCTGTATTCTAACCTGGTTTCCCACGGTCCCCCTCTCACATTAATAAGAATGGTTTCTAAAATAAAAAATAGATACATTGCTCTGGGACAACTTAAAGTGTGTTTATATAAGGCATTACTTGAGTTTTGTATCAGAATATTGTGTACATGTTCGTATACTCTTCTTTTTAATTTTCTTTCTGTCTTGCCCACATAGAATGCTGGACACAGATTACACTTAGCTAGGTAGACCACCCCACTGGTATCACAAGTATAATATAGTTTCCCTTCAATGTTCTTATCCCTAGCTTCCAATAAATAGTGTCTTTGTTAGCAATTTATTTACACGGTGGGCAAGTCCCACATTTGTATGTTCCCCTCTTGTTTCTGTAGTGTTTTTAGCCTTATTGTTCTCCAGTAATTCTTTGATATTAGAACCTCTCTTGTAAATAATCTTAAAGGGGGTATGAAAAATCTTTAAATCTGACAGACTTGCAAACCTTTGCCATTCCCTTTCCATTATGTTACTGATTACTCTAGAATCACCATTAAATTCTGTAATGAAGTCATGTTCATACCTAGTGCCTTGGTTCGCCTGTAAACCCAAACTTGTCATAGCACTATTCTCCCTGGTGTTTACTTCTAAGGAGAAGTCTTCTCATAAAATTGGTGCAAACCCTCAAGAAATTCCTTATCGATTTTTTCTATCAATTCTAAATGGTATCCTCTTCCTGGAAACATCCCCTTCAACAATAGACATTCTCTTTCATAGTTCAAATCAAAGGAAGTCATCCTATTAATATGAACAAACTGCCCCTTGATTACACCTATTTTTTGATGATAGGGGTGGGCACTGGTGAAATGTAAAAAAATTATTGGAATACGTTTCCCTTCTATGTGCTCTAGACCTAAGTATTCCTTTGTGTTTGTATAGTGTTACATCCAAATAATATAGTACATCACGGTCAATATGCTGAGTAAAACGTAAGAAACTAGTAGTGCCGGATATACATTCTATAAATTCTACAATTCTGTCTTCTGTATCAACCCAAAAGATGACAATGTCATCCAAAAACCTCTTATAAACAATCCAGCAAAACTTAAATCTAGAGTTCAAAACATATACGTGTTCCTACACCATTAAGATCAAATTAGCATATAAAGTGGCATATCTTGGGATTTCAAGATGGTGGTCGACTAGTCTGCACCCTATCCATAGAGCTCCCGTTACCATTTACAGTTACTGAGGATTTAACACGCATTAAATGCCAAATATCACGGATCTTGTAAAGGACTAATTTATTCAACTCCTATACATCAAAATCGGAGGCTTGCTGACCTAACTCAGTCAAAAGAAAAGCAACTATATTCCATTCTTCTTGCGCCTGGGATCTCCGCCACGTGTATCCAAGGGGCCCTCGGACCTACTACTACATAACAATAATCCTTGCATCTGAAGTATGGCTGACAACTCTGATAATATGGAAACACAATCTACTGAAGCAAAAATCTCTACAATTTTATCCCCAGAAAAGGATATGGTTTCCAAAAGACAAAGAACCACTAAACAACCAACGGATCTTAATAAAACAAGTGCCAAGGGCAAAACTGATGCCAACTTCCACCTAGATGAACTTAAATCAGTGCTACAACCCATTCATATAGCCATACAAGGATTCTCTGAACAACTCACTAATCTTGGTAAATCTATCAACCAAATAATAGAAAGAGTAGACACTCTTGAACACAAAAACCAAGCTAATGAACTTTTGATCCAATCCTTATCGGATGATTTGCGCGCTAAGGCCACTATGATATTGGAATTGCAATCAAAAGTAATGGACCTGGAAGCTAGAAGCCGCCGAAATAACATACTAATCAGAGGACTTCCAGAGTCCTATGATAATCAGAACCTGCTGTCAACTACCAGACAGATCTTTATAGCGTTACTGAGGTCGGAAAATAATTCTGAGAGCTTAGCTGTGGAGAGAGCACACAGAGTCATGCATAAACGCCAAGATTCCACCACCCCACGTCAAATATACACTAAATTACTAAACTTCCAGGACACGCAAAGAATTTTAATGTCAGCCAAAAAACAAAAGTATTTTATATGGAATAAACACAAACTCACTTTTTCTCAAGACTTGCCTTACCCAGTTAAATTAAATAGACAAAGCCTAGCTCCATTCTGCGCAGATCTGATTAAGAGAAATGTTAAGTTTCAGATGCGATATCCGAATGCTCTGATCTTCTCCTATAATGAAATGAGATACATGGCCAACACTCCGAAGGAAGCAAAATAGGCTTTTATTAAAGCTTTCAACAATCACCCTGCTCTATAAGAAGTATTTATCCGAGTATATCCCTTTCCATACTCACATCTGTAGCGCTGGAGTCAAAATCATAATGCTTCATAAACCAGGTTCATCAGTCTTGTTCCTGGGCTCAGCATTTAAGGAATCTCGTCATCTATAACAATATACTGTACTACCGCCCCGGTTCCTTTTGGGATTTATTATTCTTATGCCCCTGGTCTTTTGCTTCAAAAAGGAACTCTATTGGACTTAGCCTTAGTAGCCTATGGGCCATTCAAGCTGGGAGATTTCCAGTGGCTTCCTTGTACGATGCTGTACTCATGGCTCCAAAATTAACTACATTTGTGACATGTTAATTATAGGCATTGTGACTTCTCTGTATACATATACAAAGCAGCAAGCCATCACTATATCCCAAGTTTTGATGGCTATTCAGCGTGCTACTCAATACCGCTTGTCTGCCACTCAAACATTTTGCGCTAAATACCTGGTTTCCTCTATATTTTACAGAGCTGCTCAAGCTACCGACGCCTCTTACAAGACTGTACACATCCCTACTTTGATCCCAGATACTTCTGAATAATATTTTAAAGGTTGTCAACACTGTGTTTGCCAGACCCTTATCATTATTCACCTGTTACTACTCCAGTTACAGCCTCGGAGGTTCTCCCGTTCTCTCGGAGATCAAATGCTGATAAGGACCTTTCAAAACAAGAAGCTTCACATTTAGACTAATTGTGAGAAGTTAAAATGATTAACTTCATTAAAATATATTATAGTTCCTCTGTACAATATATATTATTCAATCTTCATATTTTTATTTTAATTTGGTTGCTCGAAATTCTTTTATGCTATCTATATTAAACTCTATTTATGTTTCAGTAGATAGCCGCTTTGCCAGTCATAATATAGCTAAGTCCATTTTACATCAAATTTAATTCTGTTTTTTCTAACAGATATTATTTATTTAGATTCAGATGTGGTGCCTACACTACCTAGGCATATTTATATTTGATGACAGCTCACTACTTAATATCTAAACAGATAACTACAGTAGTAAAATTAATAAACCATGTTAGGCTGTATTCTCTCTTTCTCTTTTTATCTTTCTTCTCTTTTCAACTTCATATCTACACATAAGCTTACAATGATTATGAGCTCAGCTTTTCCCTTTCTTCCTTTACTTGTATTTCGCACTTGCCTTTTATACAACTCCCCTTCAATTCTCACCCCTAACAATGCCCTATAAGCTTTTTATGTATGGCCCTTTACACCGCTGTCTCCTCTACCTACTTAGATAAATTCTGGCTCACTCCTTGTCTGCTTTTCAACCTATCTGTTTTCTAATCTCAACTTGATACCATTTACTTCCTATATCCTTCTTTAACTGCATTTTATTATTTGGCTACTCCTATATACTCTTTTTCTATCACTCCCTGATCTCTATTGGAGCTCATGGATGCATTTTCTTTGGGTCCTAGTATGACCTATCTATGGGTGTGGTTTGCCTTGTATATATGTACAGTTTTATTTACCGCAATCTTAGTCCTTGTCAGGACTTTATACATGACAATTTTACACAGAGTGTTTACTTTGGTAATCAAAATTGTTTATAATCTTTATTATTGTATTTGTATTCCTTCACTTATAGGGGCGGGGTGGTTAGGCACTGGGTTAGTCTTGAAGAAATATTGTGCTACCATTTCTAATACTGTTATTATTTCTATTAGCTTCTATATCATATATAATGTGTTGATATGGTCTCTAAGTCTTTCCATATTCCTAATCTCACTAACTACTAATCCTCAAATTTATAATCTACCCCGACTTGGTGTTTATGGCATTGTATATTGATTCATGGAACATCAGAGGGCTTCAAAACAAATCCAAAAAATCTCTCCTCTTTCACTTACTGTTTAAATCTCAGGCTAATATATGCTTCTTACAAGAAACACACATGTACAAAGAGGATTGGATCAAAGAGGGGAAAAAAAGTGGATAAAAACCATTATTTCTGCGGGTAAGAGTTCCAACTCTAAAGGGGTGGCCACTATAATTAAAAACAACTTTCAGGGGGTTATTCTGGAGGAGAAGTCTGACAAAAATGGCAGATGGTGTTAGTTCACCTCTCAATTTCATAACCTTGATAAACCAATCCTATTCTTCAACTTATATGGACCATGTACTCAACAACACATCTTCATTTTAGAGATCTATAACATCCTTTCTACTTTTCACGACCACTATATTATCGTGGGAGGAAATTGGAATGCCGTTGTAGACCTCAATATAGATCGCACTAGCAAATCTCCTTCTTATAATCTTCAAGCATTTATAGTCTTAGAGGAGTTAATGTATGACCTTAATCTTATTGACCCCATTTCATTTGGTGGACACCTAACTAAAGACGAAATCTATACATATTACTCGAAATGCTACAATGCATGGTCAAGGCTAAACTTCTTTCTAATATCTGATTCCCTCTCTCATTTTAAGACTAATTTTTCCTTAGAACTTAGAATTCTATCTGATCATTCAAGAATTTCTCTCAAGCTTAGTCATGATTCAAGTTCAACACCTCTATCCTGATATAATAACTGGACATTAAATAACAACCTGCTTTCCAATAAAGCCATAACTCAAGTAATCACAGAAACATTGCTAGACTTTAGTTCTAATCTCAAAAAATCACATATCCCACTCGATATACAATGGGCCGCCTGTAAAGCCTGCCTAAGAGGTCTTTTAATCAATGAAGCCTCTTACTTTAAAAAAACTCTATAAAAGTAAGGAGACCAACCTTATATTGAGGATCTCTGATCTAGAAAAACAGAAAAGGCTTAATCCAGACCCTAATATATACAAAGAAATAACCGATTCTCAAAAAGAAGTAATACATCTTCACCAACAAAATCTCTCCCTATCTGAACAAAAATTGATTGCAACTTATTCAGAGTGGGCGCAGATCCCCTCCAAAATGTTGGCAAGAATAATTAAAAATAATCAGGCCGCTCCTAGAATCTCATTATTGCACTTCCAAAACAAAATCTGTAAGTCGGACTCTGAAATAATACAGCTTTTCATGTCCCTATACTCAGACGTATACTCCAAGAAAATGGATCCCTCTATTAACCAATACATGGATAGCTTTTTGAATTCTATTAAATTTCCCTCTCTAAATGAATCTCAACGTGCCATGCTTTCTGCCCCCTTAAGCCTTCAGGAAATCTTAATTGTTATTGCCAGCCTCAAAGTAAGTAAATCCCCTGGTCTGGATGGCTTTACAGCTGAATTTTTTAAAACCTTTAATTCAGTAGTCTCCCCTATCCTTCTAAAGGTATTTAACTACGTAATAAAAAATGGTATGTCAGACTTACACTGGAACACCTCGAAAACTATTCTAATTCTGAAAAATAATAAAGATAAAACTGACCCCCATAACTATCGGACCATTTCATTAATAAATACTGATATCAAGATCCTAGCATCTCTATTGGCTAACAGATTGAAAAAAGTTTAGCCTTCTCTAATTTCCTTGGAACAGGCAGGCTTTATGTCCCATAGACACACATGGGATAATACTTTAACAATGGATTCCCTAATTCACTTTACCAAAAAAGAAAAAAAAAACGCTTTATGCATTAACCCTAGATGCTTCAAAAGCCTTTGACAGGGTAAACTGGAACTTCCTTTTCCAAACCATGGCCCACTTCAGCATACCTATCGGTTTTTTGGACATGATTAATGCTCTATATAAGAATTCATGCACTTATTTATGGATCAACAAAAATCTATCCAAACCCTTAAAGATCACAAATGGTACAAGACAAAGTTGTCCCTTATCCCCTTTTCTCTTTAACATATTCATAGAACCATTTTTTCTATATATTGCTAAAAATACCTTCCATGCGATTCCTAAAGTCCTAAACACAAAAATACTACTGTCTGCCTTTGCAGACGATCTAAATCTTTATTTTCAACTTCCTAACACTGACCTCAGTAAAATAGTAAATTCTATCAACAAATTTTCGAAGGCTTCAGATTATCAGATTAACCTCAAGAAATCGCACATCTTCCCTATAAACCCTATAGGTCACAAACCTAACTATTTCCCTAACTCTCCCTTTCAGACAATCTTTGGCATCAAATAGCTTGGTATTCACTTTGAACATAACCAACTCTCTATGTTCCAAAATAACATGTTTAAAGCTTGGTCAAAAATAATACAGGACCTTCGCAGATGGGAACTAATGAATCTACCTCCCTTATCTAAATCAGCGATAATTAAGATGAACATACTCCCCAGACTTTTCTATCAATTTAATGTTGCGGATCAGATAGTGTCTAAATCTTTCTTATCTACGATTAATAAAGAACTAGCCAAATTTATCTGGTTTCCCAAATCAGTCAGGATCTCATACTCTAAATTAACATTCCCTAAGAGTAAGGGTGGCCTTGGCCTCCCGAACTTTCAACTCTATTATACAATTATTTGTGCTAATAGAATTTTGTCCATCTCGAAACTCAACCAGAGAGAATACAACTCCTACCCTACTTGGACCAAGTTATGGTATCAACATGTTCTAACCAATAAAATCAATCCTGTCGCTCTCCCTTTTCTCTCTCTGGATGCTATAGACAGTTCTAAATTATCCGCCAATTTAAAACAAAAAATTAGATCTTTTCAAAATTTGCTAAAACTTATTAAACTTGACAGTGTTTTTCCTCTATTCCAACCCTTTCATTTAAATCCTAATATCAAAATGAGCAACATGTCAATCAACCTTTCTAACTTCCCTCTTATTAAAAATCTTGTGGTTTGGGATATCCTTAAACACAAAAATGAATCACTTACTTACCTCCACACAATTCTTAAGGTTAATAATAAATACTTAACTATTCTCTGACAACTGCAAGAACTAGTCACATCAAAATTTGCTCACCTCATGGTCAACAGTCAATATATGACCAAACTAGAGATAGTCATTCAAACTCTGTTGCTCTCAGAGAAAATGCTCTCCAAATCATACAAGCTCCTAACTTCCATAATCCATGAATCAGACTGTCTCTTCTCTAGCTATTGGGACAATTACAACTCTCATTTGTCGGAGAAACAGAAATGCTCTGCTATAAAAAATACCTTAGATTTTTCCCCTTTTAAAAAACTCTTTTATACTTAATTAATGATCAATAATAACGCATATTACACTCCCTCTGTCTTAAATAAGTTTGATTCAAAGAAATCCCCCTCTTGTCCATGTTGTTCCTTCCCAAGAGCTGACCTCTTACACGTTTTATGGTCCTGTAACTACTCACATAAACTTTGGTCCTCACTGAAAGTCCGTCTTCAGAAAATGGGTTACCATAAATCGACCCTCTTTTGGGAATTAGCGATCCTTCATATTCCTACTAGAGATCTTTCTAAATTTGACACACATGTACTGGTTATGCTCGCTAATGAAATTATATATCACTAAAAACTGTATAGATCGCACTAAACTCTGCTGGAATAATTTTAAGGAACTGGCTCGTTCATACATTGCAGCACAGAAACTTATTACGAAAGGTCCTAAGAGAGTTGCCCTCTTTAAAAAAGTCTGGGAAAAGGTTCTTGGCCTTATCCTTAGTGAATACCCCTAACACCTTCAATTAGAATTGATACTCATCTTATACTTCATGCTCATCTTATTTGAACTCTCTTAATGGTAGCACTTTTGTTAATTATTTGTATATATTGTATATACTTTATTATGTTTCTCAAGCTTTGCCTGTTTCACATGTCCAGTATGTGCTCAGTCTATACATTCATTCATGTATCAACATTATATTATTGGATGCGCACTTTTGTGTTGTTATTTTTATGAATCAAATGAAACAAATAAAAAGTTATTTGAAAAAAAAAGGGGCACATCTTGCACCCATGACAACTCCACTGATTTGTTTGAAAAATTCTCCCTCGAAGTACACATAATTGTTGTTTAATACTATGTGTATAAGTTCTAGGTGCACTCGAAATTCACTTTGACTTAGATTACCAAATCTAACCAAGGCCTTCTGAAACCAGGCAATACCTTCCTCATGAGGGATACATCCAAATAGATCTATTATATGTATTGTAATGAACAAAGCCTGTGAATGGCTCAAGTATGGTTTTACATACCTAAGGAAGTCCCAAGATTCCTTCAATACTGTTTTTCCTTGTTAAGAATGTTTATCAACTTAACATCTAGGTATCTAACCATAGGGCCAGTCACTGACCCTTCCGCAGAAACTATTGGCCTTAATGGGGATACCTAAGGTCCTTATGTACCTTAAGTATGCCAGATATTAAAGGGACTCTAGGCTTTCCATTTTGTAAAAATGTTAAAGTTTCTAAATCAATACATCCCTCAAATAATAAATCTTTCAAAACTACCTGCATCCATTGGTACGCAGTATTTATTTTGTTTTTAGAAACCCTTACATATTTATTGACATCATCTAGTAACTTCATCATCTTTGCCTCATAATTATCCGTACTCATAAATACAATCCTTCCACCTTTTTCAGGTTTCATAACCCTTAAGAACTTGCTGTTCCTTAAGTTTTCCAAAGTTTCTTTTTCTAAGTTTGACAAGTTCATAACAAATTTTGTCTTCAAAACCCCCTTCTTAAGTTCTCTCTCCACAAAGACTTCAACATTTTTTTAACTGTGGATGTAGGTGTGGATTGTATGTACTCTTCCTTTTTAACATGTCACCAGTATCACCTTCAAACTGATGATTTGTCACCAGTTATGAGACCCAAATATACACTTGAGTGATAGCAATGATAGTTATCTACAGAATGGGAAACAGCTAGAATCTTTGTTGCTTAAGTATAAGACTTTAAACATTGACAATTGCTATTTAAAGGGATGTCTGGATATTGGTATTGTCACTAAGGGTTTAAGCATGTTCAAATACCCAAAAAATGTGATCAAGGGCTCTGATTTCTATAAGGAACTAATAAAGTGGTTTGGAAATAGTTCATGCCTTGATTAGGCACAATGAAAATAAAATGAAAATATTAATCAGATAGAGATTATCAATGAAAAGATAGTTAACAATTTATTGTTTTATTGTTTACTACAGAGGAAATATTTTGAAGTCAAAGGATATGCTGAAAAGAAATGTCATAGTATTATATTTAGAAAAAAGAAAAAAATCAAAGAGGGATTGAAATGACTATTTGTTAAATAACTGTTACCCCAAATCCCGGAAAGACATGAAACAACATGGAAGGGAAGAACAGGGCAAAGGTTTTAATTTTAGGGGGAGTTATGGGAGAGATCTTGGGAAAGATTTATGAGACAGTGATTATGAAGCCCAGGAACCCCAATTTAATTATCAGGATCCTTTAGAATACCCCCCCTTGGGAGGTCAGAGAGACTGAGAAACAGGAAACCTCCATGGTACAACCACAACCAAGGGAAGGAGACGAGATAGTTGCTGAAGGGGGATTTTTGGATAAGATTACCAATGTTGGTAATCAATGGACCTACAAGGGTTACAGTATATTCAACTATAGTGAGATAGAGGTAAAAGAAGTACATTTTAAGTTACTTTCCAAACGGTTTAACTATATACCAAGGAAGAAATGTCAGATTAGTAAACTAATTATAGATCTGAAAATGTTTCTAAGGAAAAAGAGTTTAGAGTTAAATCTAGGAAACAATCAAAAAGGTGATACCGGTGACATGTTAAAAAGAATGAAAAGCCTAGAGTCCCTTCAGTTTTTGGCATATGTAAGGTACATAATTACCCTAGGGATCCCCCATTAAGGCCAATAGTTTTTTCGGAAGGGTCAGTGACTAGCTATTCTCTAGCAACATTGCTATTTTACTGCTAGTAATTATTATGACGTATCATTTTTTACTGCCAAACTACTAACCATGTTGGACCATTGCTGAGTGTGTGTCCTTATTTTCTTTTGAAGTTATAATGTGATAGCCTGGTGCAGATATAAGCTATTAAATCATGTGGACCATAATACTGTTATCTCATGAGCAAGGTAATGTTGTACTGGTTGTTATCTATACAGCAGCAGTGGGACTCCTCACGCAGTTATCTGGAGTTTATTCTAATACTAATATTTACTATTATTGCCAAGCTTTACTAAGGTGTCCTCTGAGCACCTGTACCTGACAAATAGGTACTGTAATAGACTGAAACAAGTCTTGATATTTGCACTCAACCACTGCATCTTTATGAAATCAGTATACCAATGTTCTTCTCAACATACACTCCAAGAAACACAGAGAACAGACTTACTATAAAATGTATTTATTTGTTTACTTGGATTACTAAAAAAGTCTGTCTGTGAACTAAAATGCTCATTGTCAGAGGAGACTCAGGAAGAAAGCAACAAAACAAGGATAGAAATACATTTTTGAAAATTCAAAAGAAAAAACGGTCAAACGTTATTTGTAAAGTATTTCAAAGCAAATGGTCAACAAACATTATTTACCAAGTATATATTATCTCATCAGGAGAAAGTAGGCAATTATGTACTCTGTTAACTTTGTATGATGACTTGTACAATTCTGTAAATATGTTAATGTACCTACTGTGAATTACTTTACTTTGGCGGTGTCTGAAAATGGTCAGTTTTGATCAGTGCACCGCCCCAATAAACATACATAGATACATACATGCAATAATCAACAAACAAATAAATAATCCTCACATTTTTTTTCATTATAAATGCTACATTACAGGTGGAGCCATTGTTAAAGCTAAAATGGATGAGGTTCCATCAACTGCATCCTAATCTACTTAATAATTCATTCACTGATCTTATCCATAAAATTTTCAGCCCCTCACCCAAAGGAATGCTACAAATGCAATCTTACATTTGAAGTCATGTACCAGTATACAGTGCATGTAATGTGTAAGGTAAAAAGACCTGTTGTATTCTGAAGGGTGAAAGAAGAACACATTTATGCTATCTGCTGTTACTGAATATTAAATAACATGAAATAACTGATAGATCCAGGCTAAATTAAACAATGAGCTAAAATAGTAAGAGGCTAGACCCTGTGAAATGAAACAATAATAAACAGAGAAGGCTGCAGACCCTACCAATATTTCATTAAAAGTACTCAGTATAGTCTGAAGGTTTGTCTATTTATAACAAGTTATTTCCACTGCTGTTTTGCAGCATAACGGTTTTGCTTTTTTATTATTTTACTTCTAGCAAGCCATATAGCTTAAATATTGGCTTCACTGTTGCATACATGTAACAGAGGTTCTTAAACCAACAAGTCGGCATGTTTATTTTTATTGTCAGGCTTATTTGCATTTTTAATTTCCGTCATAGTTGTAATAATTAAGCAGTTCACCAGCTTGTAAAAGCCATCCATATCACATAACAGAATGGCACTTTCTTTTATTGTGAAGGAATGAGTGTGTGTCAGTCAAGGTTTGCATCTAACCATGTTGTCTAATTTCAACGTTTTATACAATATGAAATAACAGTTTTTGTTGAATGGATTTGTGGAATAACATATTCTAATGCTACATAGGCTTTTAAACGTGTTTTACTTCATGAATTAATTGCATATAGCTTACGCTCTTTTTCTTAGCTCTAGCTGTATGGATTACTAACCCTGTTAACAGAAATTATATTACTATATTGATGATATTAATAAAAGAGTTTTGGAAGTCAAATTATTTTCTTATAAAATATGTATGGTTTATCAGTTATGTGATATATGATCTATGTACTTTCTTTAGCCTAACAGGGCTATTATAGGTTCAATAGTTCATGGGTGTTTAATAAGTTAATGACCCACGGACCTTTTTAAGCCAAGCTGTGCATCCCAAATCTCTGACAAGTTCTGGTACCTCGATAAATCAAAACAGGGGCTTGGGAGATAAAACATCTACAAGCAGCGACCTGGGAGATGAACCATTTACAGGTTGCCTGTGTCCATTAGAGACATAAGTGCCAAGGCAGGGATGAACTTCCTGTTCCCCATCCAGTTGCCCATGTTACACTTGAATTGGGTTAGGGAGGAACTCTGCTTTACATGGATGGGGAGCCCATTCCAGAGATAGGGTAGTATCTGGGATACATACCTGTCACTCCAACAAGACCAATTAATATCACAGGCATGGTTTATTTATTTATTTTATTTATTTTACATTTGTTTACCGGGCTAGTCCAACTGGATATATGTCCATTTTCAGTGGAGGCCCGGGGAGAAAAGCTCCGCTATAAACTACTAAAACAAGTTGAGCTTAAACAAAAAAAAAAATTAAAATTTAAGTCTTTAGAACAGGTAATTCTGGTGCTGTTTGTTTTGTGGATATGCAGGAGGTCCATCGGAGTGCGGTCTGATAATGACCTGTATGCCAGAGCTCCCATCAACAGCCTGTAGGAGACAGAATACAGGGATAGGGCCTTAAGACAATCTGCATAGGACATTTTACTTATGCCCTGTATTCTTTTAGTGAGGAACCTCTGTGGACATTCCATTTGTTGGATATGCCTGGTTAGGTACATACCAAAGAGGACATTATACTCAATGATAGGTCTGATGAATGCCGAATACAGTGGAACAATTACTTTCTTGGACCAAGATACCATACCTTTGTTTATAAGTTGCACAACATAGAATGATTTCCTCACTACTGTTGACCCATGATGGTCAAAGGCTGGATTACTGTCTAGGTATGTCCCTAAGTACCTGACTACTGGAGCAACTCTAAGGGGTGTGTTGTCAATATGATAGTTACCAGGGGTGGATGACTCCCTGAAGGATACTATTCTGCATTTCTTGGCATTTAGTTTTAGTCCGTGGCTCTGATGCCAGTTTTTTGTCTGTGTCAACCCTTCCTGGAAAACATTTGTGTCAGTGTCAGTTTAAATAGATGGTATGGGTTATCTGGGTCATAGGGGGGACCCATAGCTTGCAAGGAAGTGGAATTGCATTTTGCCTATGGTGATTGGAACATGGAGTAGTGCAAGTGCATTGTCCTGTTTGACCAGCATTGAGGTATATTTATTTCTGATGTAAATTGAGGCACCTCTACCTTTTTCCCCTGAATGTGTAGTAGCTGTTCTAAATGTGTGGAAGGCATTATATCATTGTACTGTCACTGTGCTCTCTGTGTCTTTAAACCATGTTTTAGTGACTGCACACATGCCAGCATTCTCTCGGGTGAAGACAGCTTCTTGGGGTTGGAGTTTTTTGTTTAGACTCATAGCATTGAGCAGTAATACCTTTAGATTTTCTTGGTTTTGATTTGCTATATTGGTAGCACTTTCAGTTTGGCATTGCCTAAAAGCCTAGAGGGGAAAGGTGCAGACCATCCCTGGCAAAGCAGTGTAGTCTGTTGTCCATCTACTTCCATACTGATAAAAATTACACCCCCTTAGAATGACACCAGAAACTAAGCCAATTATTAAAGTCAGTCATCTTTTGTTTGTATTGTGGCATCATCGTTGCTATTTTAGCTCATCTGGTTGGTTGCACTCAAGTACACTTATTATGTGCTAGGCTCATACCAGCCTGGGACACATATTCCAAGAGCTCCAGGATGTCTCTTTTCTTATAGTATAGGAAGTTACATCTCAGAACATTTACACCCACAAGGACTATGACTGAGTCATTCTGGTACTTGTGGTCCAATGACATGACTGCGTGCATAATGTGGTGGGTCCTAGCCCCTGATAAGCAACTGTTCATGAGTTTCTCCTTACTCAGCCTGGTGAGAGAGGCATCAGTGTGTCTCACAATAAAGTAGCCAATGACCAGAATGTTGGATTATGTGGTAGCTTGCCTTATGGGCTTAGAGGTAGAGGCTCCATGAGATGTGGCTGTATGTGTTGATGTGGATGTTGTTTTGTAAGAGTACATTCAGGGCTGCTGAGGGTATTTGTCATGTGTACTTCATCTAGGAGGTCTTTGGGGTTTAAAAGGTTACATTTAAGTGCCTCAGTAAATGTGGGTCTATATGTCTTCTTTGAATTGTGTGTGATGGGTGTCATAAGGTACTGACAACCTTACTGACATTAGGAGTTCTTTTATGTGAGAGCCTTTCCTCCAGTGACATTGTATAAATACTTCTCTCACGTAACATATGAGTTTGTTTGAGAATTAATTGGTTGTCAGTAAATATGAGAACATTTCTACATTGTCTCAGCATGTCCATATCCACCAAGCTGTTAATGGAGACAGTGGAGAAAGTTCATATCCATGGAAAAAGGCTCTTTTTTATTGATTAGGTAGTTGGAGTGAGAACATAAAGCAATGTCAGGAGTATCAGGTTTGCAACTCTGGGGATAGTACTTGTCATTGCAAACTAGTTGTCTTGTGTGCAGCTAGACATTGGTGAAATTTCAATCTTGCTTTTACATGAAAAATGTAATACTTTGGGATAGTCAATAAATTTAAATAGTTGAAGGGGAATGTTTTCACAAAATGATAATTTTGTGCTTACTCACAACATTCAATGAAAGGGGAGATGGAAGGAGATATGTGGAACACAATCATACCTAAGGTGGGAGTTTTTTTTTTTTTATTTTTTGTGGGACCCCATAGACTCAGCTGTGGTCTCGTCTCTAGTTTTACTATTCAGTTAAAAGCAGAATACAAGAAAAGCACAGTGTAAAGAAAACAAATTATAATATACAAAACAGAACAAGGCAATAAGGTAATACAAAATACATGAACAAACTGCTTTTTGGTTCTCTGTGTCTTGTAGGAAGTTTAGGTGCTCCATAAGATGCCCTGCTGGCTTGAATAGCAGCTCAGAGAATTACTGCATTAATGCCACAGCTTAGGTGATCATACAACTGTATCTTTGAAAGAATACCTTAGTGACCTATTTCTCATTTTCACCCTTTCCATATCCATATCAACCTTTCATTGTACACTTTTCTCATACATTTCTTGTCTGCCTCCACCATTTTAAGGGGCTGTGGTTATCTGTTTTTATATGTTTAGCTATCTGCCTATTCAACCTTCCTCTCGCACATGTCATCCACTCCCTGCACCTATTAATCCCTTCTGTGCTGCTATCCCAGTACTGTTCTATTCTACATTTGTTGAATGGTTATTTTCACATGGACCTTGACAAAATCCTCTGTTTGATTTGGAACTATTAAGCTGACCTTTAAGGGTTCCATACTACTGCTGGCTAAGCCTATAGCTTGCTATAAACGTATGTCAGAGATCAGTTCAGCTTGTAGAGTTTTAAGTATCTGGCTTCATAAAATGAGAATGATTTTACCATCTTAGTGTAGAATACAGTAATTTTATCTGTTTGTGTTTATACTGGTGCACTCAAGTAAACTTATTATGTGCTTAAGTTTTATATAGGACTGTTGAAACTGTGAAAAATAAAAGGCAGCTGTTGCAAGACAAAAGCGACGCTTGGTAGGTGGTAAATCCTTTATAAGCAGAAAACTCCAAGTCCAGAAAAATACAGACAATATTCATCCAAGATAAAATAGTGCAAGCAAACACAGCAGTATTAAGCGCTTTCGTCTGGTAGATGACTTCCTTAGAATACAAAATACTGAAATTAGCACCTGTTTAAATACATTGCTTACCCAATCACAAATAAACTGACATCATTTCCCCCATTAACAAGGCTGCAAATACTTAATACAAACCAAATATACAACAATAATACATATAAAAAGTTTGAAACATCCCTAAACAATATATATAACTAAATAAAAAACATAGATTTTAATTTCAACAGAGAAGATAAAGAAATTCTATCATTTAACCCAGAAGCATGATAAGCATCAAGCCTAATTTGCCATTTGAGTTCTACAAATTCCAAATTCTCATTCAAGGGTCCCCCACGAGGTCCCAGATCTACCTGTTCCAAAATAAAGAACAGGAAGGAATGGGTAGGTTCACTAACCAAATGTTTATATAGTGCATTCTTTTTATTTTTATTCCTGATATCATATAAATGTTGATAAATCCTTAACCGAAGGGCATTCTTGGTTTTACCTACATAAAAACTTGCACAGAATCTACACAAGGCCAAATACACAACCCCTTTAGTGTAACAGTACATCCTTTTTGAACTGGAAATATATCCAAAGTTTTTGAGCTTGAATTTTTCTCTGTCCATAACATAAGGGCATTGGGCACACCTCCCACACTTAAAGGTACCACCATTGTGGATGTCAAATTTTTGCCTTTCAAACAGTCCTTTAAGGGAAGTGTCTCTTTTGTAAACCACTTGCAGTTCAATACCAAATTTCCCTGATAATTCAGGGTCAACATCAAATATTTTCCAATATTTGGAAATAATGTTTTTAATGTCATAAAAATTGGATGTGTAAGTAAGAGTAAGCACCCGTCCAAAATTTAAAGGTTTACAGTCATTATGACTTTTGGTGGACACCTGCCCTAGTAGTGCAAGAAAATGACCATTCATTCTTTTAGTCTTAACTTCATTAAAAATATCTATGACAAAGGTTTCAGGGTACCCTCTCTTACAAAACATGTTTTTTAATGTTTCACATTCACTAAGAAAATCCGCAAAGTCGGATACCATTCTGGCCAGTCTTACATATTGGCCCTTAACTAGAGCTTTTTTCTGGTGCAATGGGTGTGCGCTTGTATAATGCAATAATGAATTTGAATAGGTAGGTTTCCTATATAGTTGTGAAACAAAACAATTGTGTTCAAAGTCTTTCTTGATGGTAACATCTAAGTAATTAATCAGGTCTACATTGCTATTCATAGTAAACTTAAGAAAACTTGTAGTTCCATTAATATAGGTGAAGAACCTCTTCAGGTCGTCCTCACTATCTTTCCAGAACAGTACTAT
The DNA here is from genome assembly GCF_019279795.1 of Protopterus annectens. Lineage (NCBI taxonomy): Eukaryota > Metazoa > Chordata > Ceratodontiformes > Protopteridae > Protopterus > Protopterus annectens. Next base: position 1,967,300,448 of record NC_056733.1, read on the forward strand.
ATCATCTAGGTATTGCCCATACAATACCCATGAAGTCCTAAATTCCAAGTTGCTAACAAACAGGTCCTCCCATTGTGCCAAGACAATGTTGGCAAACACTGGAGCACAGCACACACCCATTGCAACACCCTGTTTTTGCTTAAAAAGATGCCCTTCAAAGGTCACAGAATTATTCTCTAATATTATTTCCATATATGTTCGTAAAATCAGAATGGTGTTATGATTAAGTGTTGAATTGGCACATAAATAGTCATAAAACCATTCAAGGCCAATTTGATGTGGAATAACTGAAAAGAGATCACAAACATCAATAGTGACTAATTGAAACTGTGATCAGTGATGTTACACATTTCTTTCCTGAATAATGTAAAAAAATCCCACAACAGTAATAAAAAAAATGTATAGCAAAATGTCTCTAATTTCTGTACGACTTCAGTGATGGCTTTGAAAATAGGTCATGCTTGGTGGAACTACACCTGTCAGCAAAAGAAAATAAAGACAAATTATAAATCCATTATCTTATCTTGAAAAGTATGAGTCTTGGTCTTCAGAGGACACTAACTGGAATATTTTTATTTTTTATTTTATTTTGACATTCGTTAACCAGGAAAAAGTCCAACAGGGCAAATGCCCTTTTTCAACAGAGGACCAGAGAGAAAAGGTCCAAGACATGAGAAATTAATATGAGGAACAGAGAAGATAAAATAACACATGAAGTTAACAAAAACAGAGTTACATTTTTGCTTCAGATAGCTAGGAAAAACATGAAATATCAAATAATTTTGTAAAACAAAGTAAGTTGTGGTAAGACAGATTTTACTTATATAAATAGACTTCAACCTTCAGAAAATTAGGTGAAAAAAGACTAGACATCCACGAGACAAATTAGATTGCCCATATTATTTGAGGAAGAATGTAGTAAGGGGAAAAGGGTGAAGGGTATTAGAGAGAGCAGGACTTGGAGGATGGAGTAGTATATGAGTGGGTATGAAAAGTAAAGTGGAAGGGGAAATTTTTATTTTTTATTTATTTAACATTTGTTGACCGGGAAAGTGGTCAACAAAGGCGACAACAAACGAAGGGGAAATACGAAGAAAGAAGAAGAAAAATTAAGCAATCTGGATAGAGTAGATGGTGGAAATGAGCAGACAGAAGGAGGGGTAGTAAGTAGATTGTAGGTTGTAGAAGAGGGAGGAGAAAAAGGTTATTGGCAAAGGTAGGCAGGGTTGTGATGTGAACACATTGCACAACAAAATCAACTTTTCTGAACTTGTTCATTTCAAAGTTGCTTGTTATCACCTGTTCCATAAACAGAAAAACAATAAGAAATGAAATGCCCAATAAAGGTTAATTATCTTTAGTCAGAACAAAATACTCATTAATGTCTTTTCATTTAATTATTTAATTTCCATTTGAAAAGTAATAACTATGTTTGATAAATACATGTGCATACACATGGGTCTATATTAAGAAACCGAAAATTCCTAAGTGCGAATACCTAAACGTCGACCCCTTTACCACAAACTGTGAAAATCCCGAATGCACTAAATCGTGAAAAAAAAAATATCGACCTGTAATAGTCGGCCAAACCCACCACCCGCTACATACTACCTATCTAACTATGCACTATCCTTAGCCCCTACCTAACCCTAAGGTCCAAAACTACAGCACACTTCCCCTACACACATACACCCAAATAAAATAAATAAAACACATACATACATTAAAAAAAAACCCTACCTCCAACACTATACTAAACCCCACATACACAACTAACTATGCACTATCCTTAACCCCTCCCTAAACCTAAGGTCCATAACTACCGCACACTTCCCCTACACACATACACCCAAACAAAATAAATAAAATACATACATACATTTAAAAAACACCTACTTCTAACACTACACTAACTCTTACATACATTACCTATCCATGCACTTACCTTAACCCAAATCATAACACTAAATTCCTATCTATCGCACACTTACCTTACGGAGCTATACCGCAGATGGGCCAACCAAAACAAATCGACATTTCGAACTTTGCGGTTTTGAACTTTCCCGGTTAACATACTAGGCACAATATGGGTCAACGTCTTCGTATTCGCCTAAAGGAATCTTCGCTCTCATAATAGGAACCCCATACACACAATAATAATGGAAATAACCAGTCAAATGTTATTTATGCAAGATTGCTTACCTTCTAAAGGTACACAATTCTCAACTTATTTTTAATGCAAGTTTGTAAGAAAAATCCCTGCTAATAGTTTTTTAAAGCAAATGTTCAAATATATTTTCAGTCATAATTATGCCAGCAAATCCGTGGCAGGTTTTTTAAAAAGGCTCCTCAGAGTCTGTCATTTTTTACAAGTTGTATAAAAAAAACTGTTTGCACCATCTGTCTCTGACCTTGCATACATAACAGACTAAATCACTTCTTTCATAACTTTCCACGTGTTAACGTGAATCCCATTTGTTAAGGTACAGTTCCAGGTTTACCTATTTATAAACTTAGGATGGTATTTATAGTCTGGGAATTTGCAGCTTCATAGCGATTATCCATTAGGAGTGCTGCCACACATCTGTGCAAATAAGCTAAGCACAGGAAGTACTATGTGAAATAAGTAGGCATGTATTACTTGGTGTGTTTTCATTTACTGCAGATAGATGTGACTATGAGCAGTCACTCCCTGAAATATCTAAGGCAAGTGGCAGAATGCTCACTTTTTATTATTAATAAAAAAATAAAGGAGTATGCTGACAACCTATTGGATGCTTTAAAGAATAGAAAAGAAGAGACAATAAAGATCAAAAAAGGGAGACACATCAAAGAGGGAATCACAGCAGCAAAACATCAAGAGGAATGTGCAGGAGGAGGTGAGAGAGGAGGGGCACCATGTTTTTGGCAGGGGACAGATCCCCCTGTATTTTCATACAATTTTTTTGAAATGGCAGTAAATTAATGTCTTTCGGCTTTTCCCGGTTAGGGGTCGCCACAGCGGAACTCCGGTCCGCTAATGATTAGCAGTGGACTTTTACGGTGCCGAGTTGCCAGCCTGACGCCCAACCTTCAAAGAAGGTACACCCATTCACGCGTGCACCTACCTGCATGTCTTTCACATCACTTGACCATGGAGAGGACATGCAGACTCCACACAGAAGGTGTCCAGCCAAGAATCGAACGGGAGAGCCTCTTGCTGTGATGCAACAACGCAAACAGTTTTTTTTTAAATGGTAATGTGGGTTGGAAATAGGTAAGAGGATGTAAGAGAAAGGACAAAGGAAGAAGGGCTGCGCTAGTGCCAGCAAGAGTTCCCAGTTAAGAGACCCTCAAACATTTCTACTGCTAGATGGCAGTATGGAGGAGGACCCTGATGATGAGTGGAGAAGGGCCAGAGTTGGTGCAATGGACAGCATGTCTTGAACATGCTGAAGAGATTCTTTGATTGGCTGAATCTGTTTGTCCTTGACCTGCTCCATCATTGTCCTGAACCAGTCTCGAAGCTCCTGTTTAGTGAGGCTTGGGAGGTTGAGGAGTGCTGAGGTGCCTGCAGGACCGGCGCCACTGCCCCATGAAGACATACCCCGGATGGACAGAGGTCGAGCACTACCTAACCTGAGAGGGATTTACATGTTGCAGTCTACTACATAAATATAATGATAATATGTTGTGCCCTATATGAATTTGTTTGCAGTATTGTACTAAAACACCATTTATAAATACTTGGATATTATAAAATCAGTTAAAGACAGTACATCGCAGTTTATATATTGATGTATCTTTTACATTTGGTTGCAGTAATATGCTGGATGCACTGGAGTGTTTTAGTTACCATGCTTTGTAAATTATTATTTTTTTATGTACAGTGATACAAAGACAGAACACTGTACTTATATACTGACATATAGCTCACTCTTAGTTGAAGTAATGTAATGAATGCACTGTAGTGCTTCTTTTACCATCTTTAAACATATTTTTCATATACAGTAATAATATTAGTTTAAGACAGAATACTGCACCTATAAACTGGCATATCTCTCTACACTTGGTTGTAGTGCTTCAGTTAACATACTTTAAAAATTATTGACACACACACACACACATAGATATATATATATATATATATATATATATATATATATATAAATAGTGAGAGACACACACAAATATATATATATATATATATATATATATATATATATATATATATATATATATATATATATATATATATATATATATTTAAATATATATGTATATATATATATATATATATATATATATATATATATATAAATATATGATCAGTACAGATCCCAACGGCACTTTCTGCCGAAGCAGAAATCACCGAACATACATAACCGAATGTGTTGTTCACTAAAGCAGCTCTTTCAGTTATGTATGCTGGTTGTGCCGGTCGGAAAACGGTGTGGTTAAGGGAGACTTCCCTTTTCCCCACTGTAGTGCGACCTCGGAGTGAGAGTATAAAAGTGGGGGTGGGGGAGGCACAACCTGCATAAAAGAAGACTTAGTGTTTTTTTTTTTTTTTTTTTGAATGGACTTTAATGAAAGCGCTTTTTTCGGTGAAAGCGCTTTCGTTAAAGTGCGTTCGGGTATTATGGATTTGGACTATTGAACTTTTGTTCAATAGTCCTAGATACATATGTATATATATATATATATATATATATATATATATATATATATAAATATATATATATATATATATATATATATATATATATAGATATATATATATATATATATATATATATATATATATATATATATATATATAGATAGATAGATATCTATATAGGTATAGATCACACACACACACACACACACACACACACACACACACACACACACACACACACAAATATATAGAGAGTGATATAGATATAGACATAGATATACACACACATGTATATATATATATATATATATATATATATATATATATATATATATATATGTTTATGCAGATTATTTCACTCATATTTGCTGTGTTTGTATTTATACAATTATCACATAAACATTCCATATACTGCAGTTTTGTTTACAGATATATGTATGCTTTCTTTTGTATTAATATAACATTGCAGATATATTTGCATTCTACATATTTCTTCTATCAAATGCCTTCAACTTTATATTTAATTTTTAAACTATGATTAATATCTATTATGAATGATAACTGCTCATTCATCTAGTGACAGATGTCAGTCTATTTTCACTCACTTCCTCTTGTGCATGCTAGGATCTTATTCAGATACGACTCCCTAAGAAGGTGGACCATTATCAGGCTCTTCTTGTCTGACCAGCTTGGAGAGTGGTCTTGTACCTTCACAAGGGTTGCTATCATTTGAAGTGCCAGAACTAGAATACATTTGTTTTATTTATTTATTGACATTTGATTACCATGAAAGTCTAACTAGGTAGATGCCCATTTTCAGCAGAATCCCAGGGAAGCAATTAAGTATGGACAGGTATGAGGTTTAGAGGTTTAGAAACAATCTCTTTGGAGTGTGACATCACCTTAACCAAACCCAGTTAAGTAGCAGGGGCATTAAACTAGGTACTGTTGTTTTTTGGCAAGTTTGTTTAACCAAAAAGGCATGTTTCAATCATTTTTCTTTATATTGCTTACTTGGAGTTGTGGAACATTGCCTTGACTATTTTTTTGGAATATTACACCAGAATGTTATTTATTCATGGAATATAGGAGCATATTTTTCTTTTCTATTTATTTTTTTTTTTTAGCTGGGGGATTGGAGAAATACATATTTCTATGTGTGTGTGTGACTATTGACTTTGATTACATGTTGAGTGGTTTGAGGTGAGAAATTGTGACAGATGATAGTAGGTGGGCAGAGACTGCACTTCATAGTTATGCAAACTGTTTTACGCATGACTTAATTTATTTATTTTTTTCTAATTATATTTAGATTTGGGCATACATTAGGCTATCTGCATTTTCTAACCACATTCTTTGGACTACTAAGGACCTACTGCAGACCTCACGCAACATATTCATATGAACCATTGGCTGCATTCATGACCAATGAGAGTGACTTATGTGCATATGTGGCCCTACACTTTTGTATATTACTGTAATTCATAGATATTTGTATAAAATAGCTTAATTTGCATATAGAATGTGTAAATGGACCTGAATTTATGTGACATAAATTAACACCCCCATATTAACTTGTGTAGGCAGAAAATGACTAGGGCAACTGTGGCCTTTTTAAAGGAAGAAAAAATAACAAATTATAAATTAAATATGAAATATTTCAAAAAGATATAAAATAGTGAGTTACACTCAAGAAATGTTTTCAATGACTCGATAGGCATATTACTATGGCTTTAGTGAATACTGTAAAGCTATAATTTGTCAGTGGAAAATCATTACAACAGCAGTGGAAATGACTATTATACAATTCCTCCTCTAAAACGTGCATGCTGATTGGCCAGCCCAACCAGCGTGCCCATTGTAAATCCCTCAATATACTAACAGAAAAAGGTCCGGTCGCCCGGACTTTTTCCGTTAGTATAAAACACTGTCTCGCTATGTTAAAAGAGTTTAACATAGCGATACAGGTTTAAAAAAAGCAACGCAGATCTCTGTTGCTTTTTTTAAAGCTGTCTCGCTATGTTAAACTCCTTTAACATAGCGACACAGTGTGTAAAAAGCAACGGAGATGTTGTGATCTCCGTTGCTTTTTTTTTAAACCTGTCTCGCTATATTAAATGGGTTTAACATAGCGAGACAGCTTTAAAATAAGTAACGGAGATCTCCGTTGCTTATTTTAAAGCTGTCTCGCTATGTTAAACCCATTTAACATAGCGAAACAGTAAAAAGCAACGGAGATCTTGCGTTCTCCGTTGCTTTTGCCCACAGCTCTGATGTACTGCGTAGGCATGCGCAGTACATCAGAACTGCCGCGGAATACCAGACAGCTGCGGAAGGGCAGCAAAGAGGCATTATACAATGCCATTATTTAAGAAAAGTAATTATTTCTTTTCTTAAATAATGCCATTATATAATAGCAATAACCCACTTCTGGGTGTGGGTAATGCGGGATTTAACCACGGTTGCCTTTGTTTGGTCCCTCGGGCTTCGCCCTCGGGACCAAACCACGCCAACCGTGGTTAAATTCCGCATTACCCACACCCAGGCGTCGGTTATTGCTATAGTAATCACTGGCAAAATCATTTACTTTGGTGTCACTTAGTATTTGAGCATACGTATCTGTTTTAATTGTGAAGTTCTTGAGTGGTATGAATTTGTTGTTGACTAAACATATATATGTTTTTACTTGGAAACTTTTAAGTGTCACTGAAGAATGAAAAGTAAGACTATTATGAATTTGTTAAAAAAGCAAATTCTATACTGTTCTGAATTTATTGATGATATTGGAAGCATTAATATAGCACAGTTTCACTTGGCTGGACTGAAATTTTGCATGTGTACATAATTATGGGGGCAGTCTTTCCTAACTTTTTTATAGGAGGATGGCAGGCACGCTTTCATTATTATGTAGTCTGACTATTACACAGAAAGTTGCTTTCTGTATTACTGTGGCATTATTCTTTTCATGTGCAGTGATGATGCAGAACAGGACATATGGGAAATGTCTGTTTGATAAAGGGGGACCCAAACAAACTGAGAGGACAAAAGCCTGGGATCAAGTTGTCCTGAACATTAAGGCAGGGGGTGGCAGGAACTGCACATAAACACCATGCAAGAGGAGAGCAAATGATATTGTAGGACTTGTTAAAAGCAAAGTGAGGCAGAATCCAATTGTCCATAGCAGCACTGGGGTATGTCTTCAAAAATAATCCCATTAACAGCAGATAAGGAATACATTCTATCCATCAGCAGCAGTCTGCAGCAACCTCTAGCATTTCAAGGGAACATGTGGACACCCTCAGATATGATCAAGTCTAAATATACTTAGAAAATGACTAGGACACAGAAGATGATTACAGTGGAATAATCAGAGGTGTTGTGGACACTAGCGATTACAAATGTCTGTGGCAACAAGACGTGTGTGCTTAGAAAGGATGGTTTAAAACAGTAACATATGTTTATATTTAGAATTGAAAGCTGACATGGAATGTTTACATTAAACATATGATAATTACTATTAATACTTGAACCTTCCACATCTATGCAGAATGACAGTGAAGGCAGAGTGTACTTTAAGTGTCCCTCACACTTCCAAAATCAGCATGCAGTAGTTTATGCACCTACTTTATTGGTGATATTTTCAAATCATTTTTACAGGGTCGGCAGCAGCAAAAAAAAATAGTTACAGTATGGCAATTAATTTGGAGGATATCAGCAGCAGAATAGCTGTAGAAGATGATGATGATGATGCAGATGATGATGATGATGATGATGATGACATAGTTATATTTATGAGGCAGGCATTGGAAAGCGGCATGCAGTGCCCAAGTTTAATGGCAGGATCTCATACCCCACAGTATGTTAGTAACTCTGCAGGAAGTGATAGTGCATTACAAAGTCGAATGCATGCTAACATTACACTTATACTTCCATAGGGAGAAAAAACATGCACTTCTATTCTAGTATCTCCAAACCCAGAAGAACATTTTCATGATGACGGCACACATTCAGAGGTAACAGTGTCCACAGCAACACCTTGACAAATTTATTACAGCGACCCCAGGAAACAGGTAAAGAATAGATGCCCAGCCGCAAATGTCCTGTGACATTGTTGGGGCTTAGAGCACTGCCTCAGAGAGTCAGCTAGAAATGATCAAAGTCTTCTAGGGTATGAGTGAGGATTTCAAGTTCTGCTTGGAAATGGCACAAAGTAGGGATAATGCCAAGATCAAGAAAGTACTGTAATTAGTTAGGGGGAATGAGCACAACAGATTTTATGCAGGCTATATCAGCATTAATCTACACCAAGTGGAACATCTCATTCAACATCCCAATCACATTCACATTGCACTGTCAGATCAGTGTCAAAAGGATAACCGTCATCAAGTAGGTTATGCCATTGGACCAACTCACCATCCAGTTCTCCTGACAGCCCCTCCTCAGAGTCACTTGCACTATCATGTAGCTTAACTTCAGGAGATGTGCAGGACACATTTGACCTTGACTTACTGAGATTCAAGTATGCCATTTCTGTTACTTACAATATGACCTTCACAAACACAAGTCAGTATTTAACTTAAAATGGAATAAGTTTTTAAAAAAGAAAGAGAGGGAGCTCTTAAGACAATTTCCAGCTGAGGGCGTTTCATTCCTGTAGTGATAATGCTTAAAACATTATGGAACTGTAGAAAGAAAAATTTATGTCATAACATAAAATTACAGTCACTAATATTAATGTATTATCATTGTTACAGCTGGCAGTTACCTACACCTTAAATGTAGTAATACTGAAACTTTCATGGAAACACAGTAATGGGAAAATGACAGTTAAAATGAGTATTCTGCATGTAAACAAACATTGCTGCTACTTCACCCTCACCACTGCATAAATTATGACAAAATAAATGAATTCAATGTGCAACACCACAACAGACAACACATACTTTAAAATGAGAAAACACTGCATAATATAAAAAACAAACAAAAAATAAACAGATAATTTTTCATTCAATTGCAATATATGAACTCAAGTTAAATTTTGAAGTTACACTTTTTAATAATTGTACAATCTCAGGCCATTCAGTATATGCATACTTGGGCACACCACCTTATTAGAATGTATTGTGCAAAACAGTTAAAATACAATTACTCCTTAAATAGTAGCAGTAGTAAGGGACTCCATGTGGCTGGCCTGCGCATGGCACATAACTGCACAGGAAAAAAGGCAGCATTTAGTCTAGAACTATGGACCATGACATTGAGGTTACTATTTCCTTTCTTGTTAAAAACACAGAGTATAAATGATGCATGCAGTGAGATCTGTGGGATATACTATGTGGTGCATGGTCTACTGTCAGTGTTCATCAGACATTCATTCTTATCTTTAAATACATATATTTTTTTATTTCAGAACAGTTACTCATATTATTGTTTGTAAAAGTAATGCTTGAGTGCTCACTGAGTCCTATTCAGTAATGTTGTCAACCAAGGATATTCATACCACCAGGCTAGTTGCCCAACACAATGCATCTGAAATTCTCCAGGTGCAGCTACACTAGGTAAGACTGCAATCCAAATTGTAGCTTGCTACAGATCCTCCACCATGCCCCAAGATTCTCACTACATCTTTCTAAACATACTGGAAAATATTAAGATACAACCAAACACCCTAATACTGGGTGATTTCAACTACCCTGCCATTAACTGGGAAAACTACTCGGAACTAACACCTTTTCCCAATGGTTCTTGGAATTCATAAATTCCAATGCCCTGGATCAACTAATCCATTGTCCCACCAGGGGCTCCAATATCCTAGACCTGGTCATTACCAACATGGGAGATAGATGCTCCACACCAGTGGTCACCCCCTCATTGGACAGGTCTGACCATAAGCAAATCACCCTTGACATCCACATCCCACTCCCACCCCCCAGTAAGGAAACCTTCGTAATAAACTTTTCCAAAGCCAACTTCATGCTACTCAAGTCAAAAGTGACAGACTTCATGACACCCATGCAGATGGGAGCTGAAAGTTTGACTGCTGAATCCTACACTAAGACACTGTACGAGCACATAAACTCATGCATGAATCATGCCATCCCAAATAGAACCAAGATAATCTCCTCCAAAAAAGAAAGCAAATCTGGTGGTCCCCTGCCATAAACAAACTATACAACAGAAGAAATAAACTGTTGCAGAAAATAGGAAAATACCAGGATGCAAAACACTCCCTTACCAGCCTCAGTAAGAAGTTGAGATCCCTCATAAAATCCTCAAGCTAGTTACGAAAATAAAATTGCCAAATATTCCAAAGACAACCACAAGGCATTCTATAGTTATATTAAGGATCTAAATGGCAATTCTCAGATCTGCTCTGAGCTACAACAGAATGGCATTAAATATACTGATCCCAAGGATATTGCCAATATCCTGGCAGATCGATTTAATGCCAATTTCACCCCTCTCCGACCTCCTAAATGCCCCATCTCAATACCAAAAGATTGTCAAATTCCAATAATCACGGCCACACAGATAGAAACCGCACTCTCCAAAGCTAATCCATGGGACCAGATGACATAGCGGGCTGTGTACTACATGAACTACAAAATGAACTGGCACCTTACCTAAGTGTCATGTTTAATCATAGCCTCACCTCAGGCTTCATGCCTACTGAGTGGCGCACAGCTACAGTTATCTAACTCCACAAGGGGGGGGAATCCACCTTGGATCCCGAGAACTACTGTCCCATCAGTCTGATGAGCCTGATCTGCACGGGCATGGAATGGATTATCATAGAACTTATAAACAAAGACATTGGCAACCTTCAAACACTGGACCCGACCCAGTTTGGGTTCGTGAAGGATCAATCTTGTCTCCTGAACCTGATTGACTTCTTTGAATCAGACTCCAGAGCTGTGGATGAGGGTAAGGCAGTCCACACAGCCTATCTCCTTGCCAAGGCCTTCAACACCATTCCCCACTCTGGAATCATGGATAAACTTACTAAGCTAGGCATAAATCCCTACATCACTCAATGGGTTGCCAACTGGTAAACTGATAGAACCCAGACTGTAAAAGTAGCTGACTCCAAATCCACCTCCAGACAAGTGACAAGTGGAGTACCTCAGGGTTCAGTCCTGGGACCGCTCTTGTTTGGCATCTACTTCTCTGAAGTACAGGCCAACACTAAGGGACTCTGGCTAACAAAGTTCGCAGATGACTGCAAACTGGGAGCCATTATTGAATCCCCAAATGATGTGGATATTCTACAAAAGAGACTTACAGAAACACAGGATTGATGCCAGAGCCATGAGCTCAAGCTTAATGCCAAGAAATGTATAGTTATCCCCTTTGGGAAAAAAAACATGTACCCATGAATTACCACATAGTTTGCAGTACACTAAACACCGAAAGTGTAATGAGAAACTTAGGGACACAGGTGGACAGTGGTCTCACCTTCGATAACCACATTGTCACAACAGTCAGGAAATCCTTCTATGTGGCACACCTCATCACTAAGGGCTTTTCTTCCAGAAAAAAGGAGGTCATTGTCCCACTGTACCCATCCCTCATTAGACCCATTGTAGAGTATGATGCCCCATTTGGTATGTACCTCACAAGACATCTGCAACAGCTGGAAAAGCCACAGAAATACCTCACTAAAATAATCACAGGCCTAAAGCAGATGCCCTATGCTGACCATCTAAAATAACTCCAGCTATACTCTGTGGCATATCGTCTACTCAGAGGTGATCTCTGCTTAACATACAAGGCCATGTCAAACCCTGAGCTGTTGGACATGCTCCACTTAAAGAAATCACAATCCCTCAGAGCCACACGCTCCAGGGATCTAAACCTTGTCATCACAATGAACAAAACATGCTGGAGGGATAGGTTCCTGACCCAGAGACTCCCCATACTCTGGAATAGACTGCCCATACATGCCAAGCAGAGTGCCTCCTTGGCCCTCTTCAAAAGGAACCTTGATGATTGGATGAGAGATAGGAAATTCAGCCTGGGGATCATGTCAATCGCCCTGCTAGACAGGGGTCCAGGGAAGTAAATATTGTGGGAAGAAATATCCAGGAAATTGTTATGGCTAGGCTTGTATAGGCCCCAGGGCCGATAGCCTAGTACCAACCTATGAACCTAAGTAAATATCCTGCATGTAGGAGCTGGGTCATATTGAAGGGCACCACCAAACTCATCCAGCAATCTAAAATGACTCTTCAGGAAGCCAAAGTCCCTCTCAATGACACTATGGGTCTTGGATAGAGATCGGTTATAGGTCTTTGGTAGATCCACTTGGATTTCTCAATGATATCATGAGCCATGACTCAAGTGGATATCTGCAACACCTGAAAGACAAAAGAGAGAGAGAGAAGGGGAATAGGAGAAAGAAAACAAAGGAAAAGTGTTTTAGAATTCAGCCAAACATTTTAGAAAAATGGAAAAAAAATTAAACTTGCCAACACCTTGACCACTGGGCATCCTACCAAGCAGGTACAGGTGGTAGAGTGAGCTAGTGTGCCAGATATGGGAATCATGTGCACTAACAGGATGCTGGGCAGAGGCTTTGGTGATGCACCCCAATGCATCATACATTAACTGGCAATAGATGGAATGGTAGCCCTTGCTATTGTAGTTCCACTCTCCAGACTGGGCCCTAATTACAACATGGGGACAATCTATTGCACCAAGTACCTCATAGAAATGTCACCCAATAAAAGACAGTCATAGTCCTGGCTCGGTCCTGAGGTGAAATTGGAAAATATATGTAATGATCCACACATGCCAAGACTACATCCAGGAAACATTACAGAATTCGTGAGGCAGAAGCCTGTGAGATACCCAACACATCCCAGTTTGTCTCTGGAAGGTCCCTTGGCAAGTATAGAAAGGGCTATACGTACCTTAGTATCCACAGTGATAAGTAAGTCTATCAATTCCTCCAGTACCCCTGTGGGGGGGGGATAGATATACTCACTGTTACCCTTATAATATCCATGTCCCCTCTAAACCTATTTAGTAGCTCCTGATTATCAGAGTTATTGGGAGTTAACCTTCGCCTGTATCTTCTCATTCTTGGCTGGCGAGCCCTGTTGGAGGCAGGAATTTTTGTCACATCCAAGACAAGCAGCTCACAAAGGTAAATAGCAAGGCTAGCAGCAAATTAGAGCATTTTTATGGACTGCAAAGTAGACAAGATTGGCAAGACTCCCCTTTATATAACATATCTCTGGATTGCAAAGAAAAGCATGACATTTTCATACTGAATCACAAATAAGAGAATACTTCATCATCATACACTGGGTTGCATTATTTTTTTTATTTTTTTTCATTTTACATTTGTTGACCGGGCTAGTCCAGCTGGATATATATGTCCATTTTCAGTGGAGGCCCAGGTAGAAAAGCTCCACAGACAGAGTAATATTCACAAAAACACAGGTACAATACAAAGTTTTTTTCAATCATTACATATCATTGCATATGATATCTTAATCAGGTAAAAAAATAAAATAATAATCATAGTACATACCAGCTATGGATGTGCATATAAAGTATATTCAATTACACTATTATTCCTCCTTTATGTCTTATTATAAGTTCATTTACTTATATTTATTCGGGTCTATATTATAAGAATGAAAGTGCATATGAGCGACTACATAAAAGTCGACACATAATGTACGGAACCTAAAAATAGCAAACAACCACGTAAGCAAATTTTTCCCTAGGAAAAAACTTAAGCAGCTGTTTGCTAAAATAAAATAATTTAATATCATAATCAGGTGGGGGCTTCACCCCCCGACACACCCACCAATGTGGGGGGCTCTGTCCCCGACACCACCCTAACTAAATATACCAACTCCAAGATTGCACTATAGGGAAGGAAAGGGCATCTCCTTGCCCTATGACATATTCATTGAATCGCTTAAATGTGATTCGACGAATATGTGTCGCTGTTTCCGTATTCACTTAGAAGCATTTTGGTGCCATTGTGCATTAGACTAATTTAAGTGGCCTTTAACACATCCACACGGGTTAACCTAGGTTAACACATCCGTATAATGACTATGAATACCACCCTAAAACTTACTATAACACAAATAATCATGATTCCTTCACTGTAGAGTTTTTTTTCTGAGTTACTTTAACAGAAACACATTGTGATAATGAAACTGGGCTGCATTGTTTTGTCAGTTCTTTCTTGGCTCTGATCCCCAGGGACTAGTTATTTGTTTATTTATTTATGGGCATTTGTTTACCAGGGTAGTCTGACCAGGCTTAAACAGATTATTTTTCAGTGGAGGCACAGGGAGAAAAGCTCTAGCACAAAAAACAATTTAGAATTAATGATTACACTTATTAAAGTTACTAAGCAATACAAAGTCATGAACGATAACTGTACAAAGTATAAAAGAAAGAAATACATGTTATACAATGCTGCACAATGCAATTTTATAACAATAGTGGAATATGATGACATTTTGTGATAATATCTTATTTTACAGAAATGATAGAGCTATAATTATGCTAAGTACCAAAGAAAAAAGGTGAGGAATACAAAATATGTGAAAAAATAAAAGGTGTATTCATTATAGCATATGCACTGATGAAAATCTGTTGTGATGCTGGGTGAGGTGAGAAAGGTAGGAAAAGACAAAATGCAGAAGAGACAGGTGAAAGAAAACTGGGGGGTTGCAGGAAGAATGTGGATTGGCAACAATGAGTGTTATAGGAGGGAGGAGGTAGAGAATGCAGGATTGTAGAGTACAAGGATGTCTTGTAAAGAAAATCATGAGATAGAAAGACTAGAATGACATAAGCAAATGGGAAGTTGAATTCAAGTGATGTACCTAATATTTATTTTTTATTCATTGAGTAATTAACTGACTGAATTCACTTAGTTTATACTGTAATACACATTCTTATAAAGTGTTGATAATTACCTAGCTAGGGTAATGCTTGAGACTCTTGACAAATTAGATTTTCTGAATTAAAATTGCTAAATTGTTTGCACAGGAGGATTGCAAATCATAATGTAGATTGTTTTTCCTTAGACTTGGTTACATTAAACTGTTACAGCCTCTTAATAGTTCAAATATATTCTTTTCAGAAAATGTTAGGGGTGAGGCTCGTGTAATTCTCTGTAAAGATATAGTAGAAAATATTTGAAGGACTATCTGCTTCATGTCTACAAATTGAGTTAAAAGTACTGCTTTGCCATTTTGCGACTACAAATTCTGTTTTGAGTATTGTATAACAGCAGTACTCTCATGAAAATCTGCAAAATGTTCATTGTGATGGGATGCAGGAATATAATGTGATTCTTGAAACTTATTTGGTGAACTATAATGTTACTAGACATTTCAGACATTTCCATGATCACACATATAAAGCTATTAAGCTGACTAAATACTGTACATGTAAACGACAGTCAACTTCTAATAAAAACTTCAACAATATTTTGTTTTTCAGATTCTACTCAGTTATGTATTAATCATAGATAGCATAATGCTAAAAAAGATTGTGACTGTCTAACTAGCATACATCTTAACATGCAGACACTGAAACATGAACAAAGTCCTTTGAAAAGTAGGAACATCCAGTAAATATCTCAATATTTAATTAGCATAAAATTTGAATATTAAATAGTGTATAACTCTTCCTGATTCTAGTAGGAATGAGAAATACCATTCTGAAACACATTTCAATAGCAAAGTGATGAAAATGATAGAAAAATATAAGCACATTACCAACGAGACAGCATAAAGTCTATAAACCTTAATAAAATGTATTCTAAAATGTGACCACATATGGTAGTTTAAATTACCTTCAGAAAAAAGATGGAGATGTAAGATGAGTGTCTTCTTTCTTTATATCATTGTTGCCTCTAATATATTGGTCATTAGTATGGTTTTCTTTGCACTAGACAGATTCAAAATTGTATGTACTGAAGGGTATTCAGAAGGTTATGTGAAAGGGTGAATCAAGCCTGAAAAAAAGGGCATACCTCTAAAGTAGGCAAATCTTGTGTGGTGGTAAATCAGGCCTTAACATAGGAATGTTTTGCAAAAACAGAGACAGTTGAGAGGTCTGCTAACTAGTCACAAATCTCACTTCACGTTAATATTAGTGGACTCAGATGTGCTATGTTGCATTTATTCATTTATTACACAAAAAAAATGATCATCTGGTCACTCCAGTCATTCCTTTATTTTCCTATTGGCAACTATTGTTATTTGGTACCTAAGTCATAATAGAGGCTATGTAAATTTTTACTGCCCCTATCCAAAAGAAACAAAGAATAACTAAACCCATAATTTTTCAGTTAGACTAACCACTTAATGGAAAGCCTATCTTATTTTTGCCTTATTCAGGTTCATTCATTTAGTTATTTGTTTATTTGATACCTACTATTCCATTTGTTTTAAACCTTCTTACATAACAATGAATAAAATAACTTGTTTTTTTTTTTTTGGAAGGACAAAATGATTCTATTCATACATTATAATTAGTATGCTTTGTATGTATTATAATAATATGTTAAAAATACTTGCATCATGAAAATCTCCCTGCATTTTATAAATTTTCATAATGATTCATACCTGGAGAGCTATGAGGATTACTTGTGAAACTCGTTTGAGTAAATCTGCAGACTATTAGACACCTAAAGTGCTGAGACTGTCTAAAGGAGAGAACTAAACCCTGCACCTTGTGTTTGTAAGGTGAACATTTTATCCATTATGCAACCCCCCAACAATTAATCCAATTATCTTGTATGATAATAAAACACATAAACTTCTACATCAAAGACAAGAGTGTTACCTCATGTACTACTCAGACATTCTTTCATGTCTCTCAATAACAATATAACATTTGAAATATTCTTAACAATATATGGATTATTAAAACAATATAAATAGTATACTTGCAAATTACAGCTTTATATATTTCTACACCTGTTGTATTTTTGCTCTATCTCTGTATATATATTTATATTTATACACACACATATCTATCTATCTATCTATCTATCTATCTATCTATCTATCTATCTATCTATATATCTATCTATCTATCTATCTATCTATCTATCTATCTATCTATCTATCTATCTATCTATCTACCTATCTATCTAGCTAGCTATCTTCTTGCCTTTGCAATGGGTCATGGTCAGAAAAGGTTCCTGGATTAGTTTGCTTATCTGGCTAACAAATGTTTATCATTTGGCAGGTGTGAATATGATGTCACATGTTTTCAATGAATGCAAGTCAATAGAAACATTGAACCATAATTCTCATCAGTGTCTTAATACTCATACATGTGGGGAAGCTGAGACTGCACTACTCTCAACGCTCATACTGCTAGGCATGGATACCTTACAAATCATATAGTAAAGGCGTCACTTTATGGCTAAACATGGTCACTGACTACTTGTGGTTCACATCATGATGTATAATGGAAACTATTGTAGAGTTTGGTACTACATACATTTAGATATGTTTTGACACATGTTCAGTTAGGAATTCAAAAACGTCACATGATATCGGTGATGCTAAATATGCAGTCACATTTTAAATACATAATCAAAGTGTGACACTTAACTTTATATTTTTCCTCCTTGCATTTATTCATTCGAGGAATATGAATGATTGCTAAATGAACCTGGAATCACCACATTTCTGCCATGTGCTCTCTTGTGTGTACATGTGCACTCATTGGCTGTCACTCTTCTCATTCACTTAGTCACTTTTCTTCGCCCTCACACCAATCTCCAGCCACCATTACCTTTTCTGATTAAATCATTTTGTAACTACACCTTCTCATTACAAAGAAAACTAGCCATTAGGTTACCACAAATCAGTTTGCACGTAACTCATAAATATGTTACTTTACATGAGCTGCATTACAGTACCTTACTCTGAATCAAAAGTAAGACAGTTAACTTATGATAATAATTAATATTTTCAAATCTAAACATAACAACTATTATGTGTTAAAACTTAAACTACCATTTATATCTCTGAAACATTGCCACACTGGTGAAGCATTGCATCTAATACTTATTTATTTACATTTGTTTACCAGGAATGTCTGACTAGCCAGAAGTAATTTTCAGTGGAGGCCCAGGGAGAAGAGCTCCACAGAAATATAAGCAAAATACAATAATTATATAGTACAATAGCATACATATACTAAGTTGCAGAATACACATTAGTCTATACAAAGAAGTATTCAATACAGTTTTCTAGTAGATACAGGTTCAAAAATAAAAACACAAGCATGTCAGAAAAGATCAATGCGAGAAAAATAAAAATTAGTACTGTGTACATATTAAATAATAGTTATGAAAACATGAGATTTCCTCTATAGATATATACACACACACACACACACACACACACACACACACACACACACACACACACATATATATGTATACGTATATATATATATATATATTTTTTTTTTTTGAGTAGTAATAACACTGAGGAGAGAGAGAAAATGAGGTAAGCAGTGCACAGTGTGTTGAGAAAGCTATAGACATCTTGTCAGAAAGCTATAGACAGCTTGTCAGTCAGGTGGTGCTGGAGCAATGCCAGTATTTGGATATATGCTCAAATAGTAGTTGTTTAAAATTGGTAGATTCAGGTGTGTTTTAGAGGGTGTGGGGTAGAGAGTTCCATAATTTGGCTATTTAATTTGAGAATAGGGCTTTACCTTGAGTGTTGTTAACTTTGTTTACTGTGAGAACGTTTCTGTCTGCAGATCTTACAATTCATGGGCATGAATAGGGAACAAGTTCCTTGAGGGATGGGCA
Source organism: Protopterus annectens (assembly GCF_019279795.1). Taxonomy (NCBI): domain Eukaryota; kingdom Metazoa; phylum Chordata; order Ceratodontiformes; family Protopteridae; genus Protopterus; species Protopterus annectens. The sequence continues at coordinate 1,967,319,917 of NC_056733.1, forward strand.
ATTGTCAGGATGAAAGATTATATTGTGTGAGAATTTAAGCTGGTAGAGATGGAGAAGGTTAGGTAGCTCAAACCAATTTAATTTATGTAGAGCAATACAATGGTGGGTTTGATGGGGAAGTTTGGCTGTGAAGCGAGCTATTTTGTTGTAGCAAGTTTCCAATTTGGTTAAGTCTGATCTTTTTAAGTTGCTAAAGGTGGGGGAAGCATATAGGAGCATAGAGAGAAGGAAGGTTCTGGATATGGCTAGTCTGGTATTGTCAGTGAGGAATGGCTTACTTCTGTACAATGAGCCAATTATGACATGAACTTTTTTAATTGTGATGGCTATGTGTTGGTCAAATTGGAGTTTGTTTTTTCTTGTTGATTGTCAAGCCAAGGAGTTCTGTATGCTCATCTGGTTGGATGACTGTGTTGTTTGCTGAGAGAATGGTGAAAGGAGGGATGGTTGGTGATTGCTACTTGTAAATAGCATTAACTGTCTTTATTGGGGTTGAGGATTAGTTGTGATTTACTTAGATATGTTTCTATATCATTAAAAGCTGTTGAGCTACTATTTGGAGGTGTGGTAAGGTATCTGCTGAGCATATTAAAGGTGAATCATCCACATACTGAACGAATTTACCATGTTTTGTGGATGAGGCTAGATCATTAAAGAAGATTGTGAAAAGAAGAGGGGCTAGTATGGATCTTTGGAGGACTCCGACTGAGACAGGCAGAAGTGGTGAGAGTTCAGATTTCCATTGTACTGCTTGTTGTCTGTCAGAAAGATAGCTCAGGAACCAGGAGAGGGAAGTCTTTGATAGGTTTAGTGAGGCAGGAGTATTAAGGAGTTTCTGATGGGAGACAGTGTCAAACTCTTTTGACATATCTAGGAAGATTGATGCTACTTGCTGATTTGAATTTCTGAGTTGGTTAATGGTGTTAAATTAATTAGAGCTGTGGTGGTGCTGTGTTTTGATCTGAAACCGTACTGGGAGGGAAAGACAAGGTTGTGAAATAGCAGGTATTGTACTAATTGAGCATGTACGCATTTTTCCAGAATTTTGACATGGGGAAAGGATGGCTATGGGTCTGTAATTGTTTAATTCTGTTGATGTTCCTCCTTTATGTAGAGAGATAATATAGGAAATTCTCCATAATTTTGGGGCATATTGTTCTGCTTTAGACATATTTACCAGAATAGAGATAGTCAGGACTATGGAATCGGCTGAAAGTTTGAGGTACTCACTGGGAAGTTGGTCAGTTGCTAAGGAAGAAGGTTTCAGTTTTATCAGCATTGTTCCTATGGGGTTAGTTGGGACAGGTTTGAGGTCAACAGAGTTCTTGTTAGATTCCACATTAGGTGCAAGACATGGTAGGGTGGAATAGTTCCCTCTAACTAAGGAGAAAATGGTGTTGATTTGCGAGGCAATACTCACACTTTGGTTATTGGTTGTTTGTTCTGGGGTTGTGGCTTTACCTGGGTGGAGGAGCAAGTTATTTCTCTGCCAGAACTTTTTGGGATTGTTTACATATTTCTTTTGCATAGATGTATAATATGTTTTTTTGTTTAGTTTGAGTTGTTAATTTGTTTGATTGTGGAGCTGCTGGTATGCTACAGAGTTTTATTGTCTTTTGTTTTCTGGTATTGAAAGCAGGTTTCGTCCCTTAGTTTTTGAAGTCTAATGGTTTCTCTTGCTATTCAGGGAATCTCTTATTTTTAAAACATGTACGAGTTGGTGCTAAGCTATTTAGAATAGCTAGAAATGTGTCATTGAAGTATGTTACGGCCTCGTTCAATTGGAGATGATGGAGTGGTGTCCAGTTACATTTATTGAACATGTGTAAGAATGCTTTGTTGGAGAATTTTTTTGGTATTTCATACAGCTTTGTAAAGTATAGCTCTGGGTGGGTTGAGCTGATGATAGATTAGGTAAGTAGGTCTATGGTCACATAAATTATTTGGAAGGTATCCGGAGAGATAGTTGTGGGTAGTACTGTTAACAAGTGACCAGTCTAAGATAGATTCCCTTTTGCAATGTTTATCTGTTAGAGTGGGAAACTGGATTGTTTGGGAGAAACCATGTAGATTTATGAAGGTGGAGTAGTTATCACCAGTGCAAGTGTTCCAGTCTAAGTTGAAGTCACCTGTGATAATGATTTTGTGGGTGTAGGTTGAGGCTGTCCAGGCTATGAGTTCCTCAATGGCAGTGGGAGTAATGTTGGGAGGTTTGTAAGTGGCTATTATGGTAATATTTTTCTTTGGGTTGACTCTGAAGCTTGTTACTAGGACTTCAAAGTTGTTATCATAAGGGTATTTGATGGGTAGGTAGTTATCTTTGTAAAAGATTGCAACCCTGCCACCCTTCTTCCCGATCCTGTCTAATCTATGTACACAACCTTGTGGGAGTATGTCTGGGTCTCTTATATGGGGTTTTAGCCATGTTTCTGTTGCTGTAAGAATGTCTACTGAGTATTGTGCAATGACTGCATGAAAGTCTTTGATCTTGCTAACTAGGCTTCTAAGGTTCATGTTAAGCATGAGAAGGTCTGTATTTTTAATGTGAGGAAGGGGTGTAATGGTAGCCATGATGGTATGTTGTGCAGTATGTGGCCCGGGATTGGGGTCTATATCACCAATACGGAGAATCTGTGATAATACACATGCATGTTTGTGTGACAGTTTGGAGAGTATGTGAAGGTGTTTGCTGAAGTGGTCAGTGGTATTGCTGACATCTACATGTGTGCAGTGGAAATATGCAATAGGTGTGTATGTGGCCTGGGATTGAGGTGTATATCACCACTATGGAGAATCTGTGATAATATACATGCATGTTTGTGTGACAGTTTGGAGAGTATGTGAAGGTGTTTGCTGAAGTGGTCAGTGGTATTGCTGACATCTACATGTGTGCAGTGGAAATATGCAATAGGTGTGTGATTGTAGAGTTGGGAGGAGATGCCAAGGTAGGAGAGTGAGGAGTGGATGGTATTAGTATAATACAGTGTGGGGCTATGGACATGTTGTATCTGTAGATGACTTTAGGATGTTAGATAGTATGCAGATAGCAGTAGGGTATAGAGTGTGGGAGGAGAAAGTATATGGTGGGTATTCTTTTTTTTTTAAATGTTAGGTTAACTGGATGGTATGATAAATAAGATTTAGGGACAGAGGGGTGTTGGTGTAGTGTGGTGGGAGTAGAGTGATTAAGAACACTTGCAATTAAGTTGTGTGAGGGGAAGGATGAGTATTACAAACAGTGTATTGGTTAATTGAGGTGTGACTGGCGGAGGGAAGGAGAGTGATTGTTGATTGCGGGAAGTTAGGAGAGTGGTTAGTGTTTGTATAACTCTAGATGATGCAGGGGTAAGTGGAAATGGGGTTAGGGTAGGGGAGCAGAGTGACCCTGAGCATAGCAAGGGCAAATGGAGTGGGCAGGCCCCCCTCAGAGAAGAGTGCAAAGAAAAAACATCAGTATTAGAAGTGTAAAACTTGGGGCTGTAAGGTAAGTAAAAGCAAGGAAGAGGCAGAAAGGTATGAGTATAAGCAGATAGTTGCAGAAATACTACTTTTATGGCCTTGGTGTGTAAGTAAATCCAAAAAGGAAGGCAAATCTGTCTGGGAACAAAATACACAAAGTAAATGGTACTAGTGTTACTTTACAGGAATTCTAATGGGGAGGCAGATTTATTTGGGACAAGATACAGCAAGTGTATTGCTAATTATGCCACCTAGTGGTGAGAGACAACATTATAGTTGCCTGGGGAGGGGGTAAGCCCTTGCAGGTGTGCATGTCAGCCGAAACAATTTAAAAAATAACTAGTAAAAGTACCAAATTTGCCAAAAAAGGAAATGTAAACATCTAGTCACAACGTTTAAAACGTAACTATTAAAGGACCACGTTTGCTGATAATAAGAAGTGTAAACAACCAGTCAACTATGCAGACTTGTCTGGTGGGTATCCTTATTAAAAAAGTGTTATTCTTGGCTTACAATAACTGTAGGGAGAAACTGGACAGTAGCAGTGGTTTTATTTGGCAATGTTGCAGTTGGTGGGGGTGGGGGCTGCGATGATTCAGGCAGACCAAGCGTGTTGTAAAAAAGAGATAATAAGTGATGCTAGGAAGATGGTTAGTTAATGCAAAGTGCACAACAGCTCAGTGTGAGCAGTAAATTAAGAGGAGTCAGGGTGAGCTGACTGCGTGGGGATGTGTGCTGTTAGGAGAGATATAAAGGAACCTAGAGAGGCTGTAAGGGGATCTGTGGCGTCTGTGGAGTGAATGTGCAATGACTGACAGAGACAGAAGTTCAACAGAGCATAATGTATGGACTGCTGACCTCAGAGCTTGTAGTAGATTAGATAACAGGCAGAAATCATATAATCGTAACAGTAAAACACATACTTATGCAGTCATCATTTCTCAAAATAACAGTGCAGTAGGCAATAACTGGTTAGAACACATTTGAAGATAACACATAAGATGCACTTATGCAGAACTGTAATATTAAGTAATATAGAGTAGCACTGATCAATAGATGCCAATTTGCCAGTTGCAAACAGGGAATGTTAAATAAATTTGTTAGAGTCAGACTGTAAAAATCATTGAGTTATTCAAACACAATGTCAATCAATAACAAACAATAATGCAGGAAAGCTAGAGCATCTCTAAGCTAATGTACATTAGGAGGCAAAAAACCATACACAAAGTTTGTATAGAATTTTGACTGCTTTATTGACCAAAACACATTGGTTATATACATTTCATTATCAGTTTTGCCCACCTCACTGGTGTGGCTAGTGACAGGGTCTTTACATCATGGCTATTCATAAAAACTGCTGATCTTGTGTTTTTCAAAAAGTCCTTTTCCCATGAGAAAGTTGCAGCCTTGCAGACAGCTGGTCAGTCACGATGACCTCCTGAGGATGTAGCCAATTCAAGGTACTCTGATTAGTTCAAATACAATAGATGTAAGTCTTCTTTAAAGCCTTCTTTGTTTCTCTTGTCCCCAGCTGCGCACTATCAGAGATAGTGCGCACAAGGCTACTTCCCTGGTGAAGGCAGGAAAGAAGACTTACATGCAGACAGATTCATTATTTTCTAACTTTCCAAAATAATCTTTACTTGAAAGACATGAGCCAGACTGCATCTGCAAGCTGCCAAGGTCAAATTTCTGATTACACTGCAGCTTGTGCTTCAAGCAATAACATGTAGGTTTATTTCTCATTTTATACTAGCAAGACAGAATTAAATGCATTACCTAACTCTTATGAATTTAAGTACATTTATTCCTAACTAAAGCACACATTTTTCTATATATTTGATCACACAATTCATATATGTTTGAATGATTAAATGCACATCTTCCTAAGCAGCACACATTGTAAATATATTTTTCTAGGTAGAATGTATGTAAACATATTTTCTAAGCAGTATGTAAATATATTTTCTAAGCAGCATGTAGATTTTTCTAACATTCTCCCTCCTTTTAATGCATTTAATACTATATGAAACATAAACAGTGTTAGTTCATTTCTTAGCCTTTTCCTTTCATGGACTTTCAGCTAAGTAAGTCATTTGTTTTATATTTCAGATAGGCTTTCACTCGGTATCAACAAGTTCAATTCTATATCCTGGTACATAGTTTCAGTCACTGATACATCAACTAAGTCCTTAACTAATTTTTTCACACAGGGTATCCCGCAGCAGACACATGCTCCAATTATGAGCAGCACCACACAAATTGCAATCAGAATGTTCATAAGGACCGACCCCCACCCCCCAAACAGATTCTGGAAAAAGTTCGTCAGTGGGTTTGGGCCTGGTTCTGTCATTGCTGACACTTGCTGAATTACCTCTAGGTGGTCATTGATTTCATGCTGGTTGTCTGGTATGTACGCACAGCATTCTTCTTTGATAAGCGCGCACGTACCACCTCTCGCCGCTAGGGTGAAGTCGAGAGCCATTCGGTTTTGTAATACAACTGTTCTCATTGCATTCATCTCATCAGTCACAAGTTCAAGAGCAGAAAAAGTCGCATTGCTCATTACTTCGAGAAGTTTCGACAATTTTCTCAATTCCCAAATCGATTTGACTGCTCCATAGGCTGGGAATATTCCGGCCCAGGATATAACACTGTCACTCAAGTCCATATGGGTCAATTTTTCTTTGTCCTTCACAGACGAATGATCCTTCCAGCTTGCTTCGATCTTACCCACTGGATTAGTAGGTTTTCTGACTGTATTTTCAGTTCGGTGAGTCACATCTCTTACATTACGTATTTTACCCAGAGGCAATTCTGCAGTATGTCTTATGGCTGGAACCAGATAACCCAAAAAACAACTGCCGGACCAATTCTCAGGTAACCATTTATAGGCCTTTTTCCCACAAACAAAATAACAATTTTCTACTTTTGTACTGATGCGGGTTAACCCTGAATGAAACATTTTCTTATCTATAACAGAAAATTGTCTATATATTTCAGGAGATTTTTGCACATTTCTCAATGTTGTTTTCATCAAGCTTAAATATGAATCATAATTCGTGCTGCAACTAGTACCTTGGTCTATAGGTTTTATATAACATTTGTAAGACACAGTTATGTTACAGTTACTCCAACCAACCTGGAGTGTATCATTTTTAACAAAACAAACAATTCCTTTCTGAGTAACAGGCAAATGTAATGCCACTTTGTCTTGTGATCTCACAGTACCAGTGTCAAATAACAGGTTTTCCCAAGTTGCATTTATTCCCAAGGGGACAGCAGACATCAAAAGTCCTCCATATGCTGTGGGTATTGCAGTACAGACCCAGCAATTTGAAATGTTCATAGCCTCTACATAAACTCGCTTCATAGCCAGGTATGTGTTAAAGTTTGGGTGCCAGTCTGTGGCCAGTCTTTCATCACGTTTTATTAATTTCACTTCTGTAGTTATATGCAAGAAAAACCATAACAACAAAAAGGTTACTACAAACATGGTTATTAAGTGTATGATCAGTAGGCCAGTGAACCAGTGTCTCTGGGGTTGTTTCACATTTTTATTCATTCTGCCTCTGGCCATTCTGATCCTGTGGTATGTCTAAACTAAATTTCTTAACAGGTTTGCAATGGGTTAAATGAACCCAAGATGATCTCTCAGCGATTTTCACTGCGGTGGGTGTTGCCAGCAGTACCTGGTACGGACCTTCCCACCTTGGACTCGCCCAGTTCTTTCTCTTTATGATTTTCAGCCAAATCCAGGACCCCGGGGTCAGCACGGCTTCTGGTTTCGTTTCTTGTTTATCTGGAAAAGAGTTCAACTGCAAAACAGTCTTATTTGTTAAAACTTTTTCATATAACTAGCTAATGAGTCATCGGCCTCCAGCTCTGCAGGCATGAGGGCCTTCCATTGTGGCACACAATATGCCCTTCCAAACACTATTTCAAAGGGGTCAGGCCCTTTACATTTGGAACAGTTCTCATGCTCAGCAGTGCTAAAGGCAGACAGCAAATCCAAGTCTTTTGAGTCTCACTCATCAATTTTCTCAGCTTGTTTTTCAATATTCCATTGTATCTTTCCACCAGTCCTGCTGACTGAGGGTGATAAGCACAATGGTTTTCAAAGAAATCCCAAAAATCTCCCAAGCTGCTGTATCGTTTGGTTAACGAAATGTGTCCCATTGTCACTATAGATTCTTTCCGGTATGCCAAATCTAGGAATGATTTCTTTCACTAGGGCCTTTGCCACTGTTGCTGCATCCGGATTTCTAGTTGGAAAAGCTTCTACCCATTTTGAAAACATATCTATGATTACTAAACAGTACTTTTTCCCTTCACATTTGTTCAGTTCTATGAAATCCATACAAATAGTATGGAACGGATAGGGTGGTGTTGGAAAACTCCTCGCTTTGGTTTAAATGCTCCCTGTGCATGATGTTTGCTACAAATATGACATGCTGCACAAAATTTTTGTGTATAATTCGTAAATCCATATGTTTGGAATGTTCTGTTAACTAACTGTACCATCCCCCCTGTTGAGACATGGCTCTGCCCATGGCTCAACAAAGCTGCATATCTAAATAAATTAGATGGTAATATGGGCTTCTCCTCTTTGGAGATGTACAGTCCCTCTTTAAGGATTGCTCCTCGTTTTATCCACTTTTGCTTTTCTGCTTTTGTAGCTAATGTCTGCATTGTTTTTAACATTTCTAAATCTAAAGTCTCAGAAGGTTGTAGTTCTTCATTTAAAAGCACAGTTTCTGGGTCTGAGGCAGCTTGCTTCGCAGCTGCATCAGCCCGAGCATTCCCTTTTGATATTCTGTCCTGTTGTTTTGTATGGGCTGCACATTTACAGATAGCTATTCTAGTGGGTAACTGAATAGAATCTAACAGGTTCAGAATTAATTGCATGATTAATCGGTTTGCCAGTAGATGTTATCATTCCCTGTTTTTCCATTGTTGTGCAAAGACATGCACTGTAGAGAAAGCATACTGACTGTCAGTATATATGTTAACACATTTGCCTTTCGCTAGAGTGCAAGCACGTGTCAAAGCTATCAATTCTGCTGCTTGAGCTGACAGGTTATGTTGCAGGGGTTGTGCTTCTATGATTTCGTCATCAGTCACTACTGCATATCCCACTAGGTTCTTCCCTGTAGGACCTCGTCTACAGGACCCATCCACAAAAAATGTCACCTCTGCGTCAGCTAAAGGTATGTCAGTAAGATCTTGTCTGGGTGCGGTTATTTGTTCCATTTCCTGGAGGCAGCTGTGCGGTATGCCATCCACAGGAATTGGAAGTAACGTTGACGGATTTAATGTTGTACAACGTTCAATTGTCATATGGGGTTGACTCAATAGTATGGTCATACAAGAAAGATGTCTGGCAGGGGATAAAATGCTATTTTTTCCTGCAGCAAAATTATTGCAACTGCATGAGGTACTCTCAACGTGAGAGGATGAAACAACACCACTGAGGCTGAAGCTTGCACTGCCATAGCTGCTGCGACTACTGCTTGTACGCAGGGTGGTAATGATCGTGCCACCGGGTCTAACTGTGATGAATAATAAGCTATGGGCGTTGCTTGCCGCCATGTTGTTGCGTCAGTACTGACGTCATATATCCCCGCCTACAATCTACAGTTTGGAAAAATCTCTTATGGTAATTCGGAAGCCCTAAAACTAATGATGAAACTATCAGTTTTTTTAGTCTGCAAAAGGCTGCCTCTGCTTCCGGAGTCCAGTGTAGTGTTTCTTGTGCTGCCATTGGTTTTAAATATTAAATCAGCCAATGGAGCCGTTTCTAAAGCATAATTCGGTATCCAACTTCGACAAAAATTAGTCGTTCCCAAGAAAGACATCATTTCTTTCTTGGTAGTTGGTCTGGGTGCTTGTAAAATAGCTGTTTTTCGTTCTTCATCTAATGTTCTGCCTTCTTTGGATATCACATATCCCAGGTATTTAACCTGTTCTTTCCAAAGTTGCAATTTATGTTTATTCACTTTATGCCCTTGCTCAGCTAAGAATTTCAGTAATGCTATTGTGTCTTCCTTACACTGTTGCTGGGTAGGAGCTGCAAGCAAGATGTCATCTACATAAAGTAGTACTTGGCTGCCCCCTGGTGGAGAACCCGCCAGGTTGCTAGCCATCTCTTGTGCGAATATTGTTGGACTTTCACTATATCCCTGTGGTAGTCGGGTGTACGTATACCTTTTGCCCTGAAATGTAAATGCAAACCAATGCTGGCTGTCAGGGTGGATAGGTATTGAGAAAAATGCATTGCTAATATCTACCACGGTGAAATATTTCTGTTGCGGCTTCAAATCATTTAACAAAGTATGTGGGTCTGGCACCGTAGGTGCTCTTGGTATCACTGCATCATTTACAGCTTGTAAATCTTGTACCATCCGCCATTCCCCGTTTGCCTTTTTTACAGGAAATAGAGGAGTATTACATGGTGAATCTAAAGATTCCACCAGTATCCCTTCCTTGAGTAATGCCATTATAATAGGTTTGATTCCCTGTTCTGCATCCTTGCTCAAGGGATATTGTCTTTTTCTTGGTCTAAAGGCTGATTTTGGTGTAATAACTACTGGCCCTGCTGTGCGAATAAGTCCTACATCTGATTTTCCTGTTGACCAAAGAACATTTGGTATTTCACTCAACGCTTTTTCTTCTTCCTCTATCAAGAACGCCATTCAGCTGTCTTCACTCTGTTGTAAGTGTACAGCTGGGCGTGCTTGCGTTAACCAATTCAGTTTCTGTTTCTGTACTCCTAAGTCCGATAACTCTGAGTCAGTTAGTCTCTCCCATCCTGTCACTTTGTCACCCAAGTCTACCCACCTAACGTTCTTGTTTTTAGTTAGGCTAACGTGTGGTAGTTTATTGGATTTGTACAATTCCAAAAACTCCTGAGGTAACGAACAACTCACCACACTGTTGCCCTCAGTGTCCCAATATAGGGTTCGTAATATCAGTCTATTTGCAGGATTCCTGAACAACTTTTGTTCGTATTCCTTATCAGGTCCTGGTGTGTTACAGTAATATAGGGTACAATGTAATAAATGTTGCTGGTCAGTATCGAGGGGAGGCACCTTGCTGGTGGCTACATTCATCAGCTCCTCGGTCACTGCCCCTGGTCCGGTTGTAACCAGATCCTGGCTGTACCAATAATAAGCTTCCCCCTCCGACCGTACTACAAAGGTGTCAGTTTGTCTCTGTGCCTCCATACCGTTCATGGTAGGGACTACAGCTATGCCAAAAAGTTGCATAAGGTCTCTTCCTAATAGGTTCATGGGGCATTTGGCAGAAAGTACTATTTTACTTCTCTGGGTCATGCCCGAGACTGGATCAGTTATTGCTATATCATGGGAAAGTGGTTCCCTGTACAACTGTCCGTTTGCTGCTTTCACTAATATGAAATCAGGTGACTCAGAGTGTTCCGGTAACTTTGAAGGATGTATCAAAGTTCGTGATGCTCCTGAATCACACAAAAATCTGATTTCTCTCCCTTCTACCAGAAGTGTAACTTCGGTTTCGTGTCTGCTAAATAGAGCTCTAAGCTCAGTAGTGCCAGATCTAAAACTTCACTTTCCCCAACTTCTACATCCAGTTGCATGTCATCTGCTTCTTCTAAGGTATTTACATCATCCCCCTGCTCATTAGTCTCTCCTGAAGACTGCTGAGCAGCATAACTGTCATATAGTCAATCCTCATCTTCCTTATCCTTTTTTTCCGCAGGTGCCTTGCTCCTGCAATCCCTTGCTAAATGTCCCTTCTTACCGCAATTGAAGCACTCACCTTTTTTCTTCCTGCTCTCATAAATTTCTGAGTTTTTGTCAGAGCGTCTGTTACCCTGAATATTTTGTTTGCCCTTTTTGGCTGCTTGTACTACAAAAACTTCCGCACCGTCTTCAGCTGTGAAGACCTGCGTTTTCTTTTTCTTTTTACTGTTAAAATGTTTTTCAGCGTGTCTAGCATATTCTAACAAGGCTTGAAGCCTACTTGTTCGGTGATCTATCATGTGCTTCGTGATGAAGCTATTGACAGGGGCAATACAACCTTTCAAAAATGCATTCTTCAATTGTTGTTCATATGAACTATCATTTTTTTGATTTTCAGGAACAGGCATGCCACTATGGTTATTAAAACATTCTAACAATCTTCCATAGTATGCATCCACAGTTTCATTATCTTGTTGTACACACTGGTTAATGCAAGTCCAGTCTGCCCTAGGTTTCCATTTTTCAGTGATGCGGTCTGTAAGACCCTTCAATCTAGTATCTAGTTCTGCGTCACTATGTAGGAGTGGCCTGTGTTGTGCGTCACGAGCATTCCAGGTGCCACAAATCATGTGCCAGTCTGGACCTAAAATTTGTCTAACTACTCTTTCTACCTCTTCCCCATTTAAGTGGTAACTTAATCTCATACCCTGTAAATCCTGTAAAAATTTCTCAAAGTTAATTTTTGGATGGGGAATTCCTTCTGTAGCTTTTCGGATGTCTTCCGGTGTCCATGGTCTATATACTAAGAGAGTTGAGGCCTGGCCCTCCTGTCCTGCCTCTTGGGTTTGGTACTTCTATTAATGGACAGATTTCCTCACCCTCATCTAATAAATTCCCGCTTGGTTGAATATCTACAAGTGTTTGGCGTGTTCGGGATCTAGTCCCGATAGGTTCTCTTACAAACGGTTGTCTTAATGTCCCTGTTGTCTCTGGGTAACGTGGAGGGGGGTCAGCCCGCCCTCCCGCTTCATATTCTGAGTAAGGCATCGGTGGGCGTGGTAGGGGAGGGACCGATGCTACTACTACATTATTATCCTCTTTGTCTAAAAATAATGCCTTTGCATTTTTATTTTTCTGTTCCCTTCGGTTTGCTTCCTCAATCCACCTGTGTGCTTGAGGAACACCCAACTGTCATTGTTTTTTTGCCTGACCTTCTGCGTCAGATTTTAACTGTCTCAAAAGTTTTATTAATGCCATTTTATCCAATTTACCATCAAAGTCATACTTATTAACCCATGTTGCAAAATATCTCACATTATCTGCTCTCTGTAATTGCATATATTTTGCATCTTCTGTTAGGGGCGGATCACGTGACCCTTTAGTGCACTCGTTTCCCATGTCTCTGAAAGAAAAAGAGAGAGAGAGAGAGAGAGAGAGAGAGAGAAAGAGAGAAAAACAACAACAAAACTGTTCGTAACCCTTTCTCTTGTACCACGTGGTATCTCTATTCCCGTATTCACAGTAGTGTCTAGAATGACTGTTTACTTTGTTTTGTTTTATTTCCTGATCTATGACTCAAGATACAATACTTCGACTACCTCTCTCCCTGCTATCACAAACCTTAGCAATAGCACAGTGTAACCTGGTCCCCGATCTAAAACAAAAACAAAGAGAGGAATTCTGCTTACCCGAGCCTCCTGCTTATGTTTGATAGGCTTTTTAGGACCCAGTTTTCCGCTTTTCGGCCACAGATCAGACAAGTGGACAGCCTCTTTGGACACGACAATTCAGTCGGAGGTCTTTCCTTCTTCTGCGCAGACTTCAGTACCACCTATATATTCTGACCTGTAGCTTACCAAGGGAATTCCGGCACGATTAGGACCAAGATGTTAAATAAATTTGTTAGAGTCAGACTGTAAAAATCATTGAGTTATTCAAACACAATGTCAATCAATAACAAACAATAATGCAGGAAAGCTAGAGCATCTCTAAGCTAATGTACATTAGGAGGCAAAAAACCATACACAAAGTTTGTATAGAATTTTGACTGCTTTATTGACCAAAACACATTGGTTATATACATTTCATTATCAGTTTTGCCCACCTCACTGGTGTGGCTAGTGACAGGGTCTTTACATCATGGCTATTCATAAAAACTGCTGATCTTGTGTTTTTCAAAAAGTCCTTTTCCCATGAGAAAGTTGCAGCCTTGCAGACAGCTGGTCAGTCACGATGACCTCCTGAGGATGTAGCCAATTCAAGGTACTCTGATTAGTTCAAATACAATAGATGTAAGTCTTCCTTAAAGCCTTCTTTTGTTTCTCTTGTCCCCAGCTGCGCACTATCAGAGATAGTGCGCACAAGGCTACTTCCCTGGTGGAGGCAGGAAAGAAGACTTACATGCAGACAGATTCATTATTTTCTAACTTTCCAAAATAATCTTTACTTGAAAGACATGAGCCAGACTGCATCTGCAAGCTGCCAAGGTCAAATTTCTGATTACACTGCAGCTTGTGCTTCAAGCAATAACATGTAGGTTTATTTCTCATTTTATACTAGCAAGACAGAATTAAATGCATTACCTAACTCTTATGAATTTAAGTACATTTATTCCTAACTAAAGCACACATTTTTCTATATATTTGATCACACAATTCATATATGTTTGAATGATTAAATGCACATCTTCCTAAGCAGCACACATTGTAAATATATTTTTCTAGGTAGAATGTATGTAAACATATTTTCTAAGCAGTATGTAAATATATTTTCTAAGCAGCATGTAGATTTTTCTAACAGGGAACAATCATTTCCATCTCTCGCAACTTAGAACACTGCTTTAGTAAATGGAAAAATGGAATATGTGCATTTGCAACTTCTACAACTAACTAAGGAAAGGATACTGTAGGCAAGTACACAAAACAGTCAAAACCAGCTAAGGAGCATTACATTACATGAGACTACAGCCAAAATCCATTGTAAGCATAACAGCATATCTAACAGCAAAGAGTTTATGTAGTAAAAGCAATCATTGCTTCAGTTAGTCCCTTAGACCATTTTAAGCATAGCAACATACGTAACAGCAATTTCTGTAGTGAAAGCAGTCACTACGTCAATTAATTCTCTAGAAAGAGACAGGCGTGGGGAAACCATAAGAAAGAAAATACCTTATTACATTACAAAAATACAAAACAATCTGCAACTGGTACCATTGACAGATTAGATAACAAGGCAAAAGTAATCCAACCATCCACAACAGAGCAGCCTAGCAAGCTTTACTCTTTTTAAAGTGATAGACAATAGCAAAACTTTACTTAACAACTCCCGGAATTGGCCAACACATTTACAAACTAGTATTAAAGCTCAGACTCCAGTGTAAAAATGGTCATGAATATCTCTCGTAGGACTGCAAAAAAATATAGAGTTTAGTTTCCAACCAGTTGTCTCACATATCATCAAGAAAATATTAATGATCCATAGCTCAATAACAAGAGATCCCTTGCCAACATCCTGTTCAAAGAAACTCATATCAGTTCTTGCATGTCTATTATATATAACAAGCAGCCTATGCTTGAGAGAGGGCAGTTTCACCATCATGTCAAAACATGCAAAACTAATCCTCCTTCGACACTGGAGACACCCCCCAACCCCATTGTGTTCAGATCTATAGATTAATGAGATCACTCAGACCTTTAGTTAAAATATTGCAAAGAATCTTACATATCCAATTGGGTACTTTCCATTCCAATAATAATTATTCCATCTCAGAATGGAGTCAGGAAAGGTCAAAGTGTACAGACAGCTTTAATGAAACTATATAAATCTGTTTCTTCTAGCTCTGTCAATGGTCATATAAGATCAACATTATTCCTACACTTTTCCAAAATATCTGATGTCCTAAGTCAACAGCTTTTCATCAGCAACCTCAAACTAACTGGTTGGAATGACAGGGATATATCTTACTTCAAATGCTATCTTTGAGTGAGACAGAAAACAGACAGCTTGCACAATGCTGTTTCCACATCCTTTACAGTAAATAATGGCACACCAAAAGTTTCAATAGTTGGACCACCCCTTTTTGCTACTATCACAAAATGGTACACATCACTGCACTAACATCACTATATTAATAATTGCATAAAAAGTGTATGTGCTTTTTGTTATGTTCACAACTTGCTTATACTGTCTACAATTTAAAATACATTCTATAGTGAGAAAAAAAACTATTATCCATTGTATTTGTGTATCCTTAAGTTGTCATTTGACTGTTTGTATTTTATTTATTAATTTGTCACTCATGCAATTTATTTGGTAACTTCATTGTCTTATCTTATTATTTGTTATTCCCAACAATGAAAACTTTGGGGGCTTTCTTCCCCTTAAATAAATTCTGAAAATAAGTCAGCTCCAAGATGGACAACCCAATAACAAAACATAAATAAACAGATATCTCAATTATGAAAAGGGGGATATTCATCAACATTATCTCCACAGTGGTACTAGTGCTTCCCTGGAGAGCTCTAAGAGCTCTGTCATAACTACTGATGCAGAGACATTCAGGAGCTGGATTGCGTAAAAGCTCATTACTAGCTCATTTGCATTTCAATGAACTGACCACACAATCTGGTTAGAATAAGCAAACTGATGCTCCCCCTACCAACTCAAGCAATGCTACTGCACTGGCACCTACACACACACACACACACACACACACACACACACACACACACACGCACACGCACACACGCACACACGCACACACACATGCATACACGCTATATCCACACACACACACACACACACACACACACACACACACGCACACACGCACACACACACACATGCATACACGCTATATCCACACACACACACACACACACACACACACACACACACACACACACACACACACACACACACACACACAAACAGCCTTGCAGTACTTACTTATTGTGGTGGTTACAGTCTTACACATGCAGTTGGCACCAATGGGTGTACACTATAAAAAGACATCATGTATTCCCATAACATTGCTGCAAAGTAGGTCTTGTGTTCAAATTACCTACTGTACTCTTTTGATCTCAGTGTAAGACATTTGAGGAAGTGTCCCTAGAACATTTGCACTAGCTATGTCCCTCAGACAGCATTGAAATATACTAATGTCAGATATACTGCTGAGGATGCATACCATGTTAGCAGTGTGGCAGTGCATGAATTAGAAGCCAGTTAGTGCAGTGTACTATGTTCTTCTGAATACCCTCAAAGTGTTATATTATTGTGAGTCATTTGAAATGAATATAAAGCACAGATATAAATAATAAGAAATGTGACACCTTCAGATAAAATGGTGTTTACTCAGAGGAGTAAACTTAGCAGTTAACACATTTAAAGTAAATAGAACTATGCTTTTCACTGTTGCTGCGTGAAAAAAAATGTTTTAAATACTAGGTTAGCAGCCCGCATCTGACACAAATTAAAGTGAGTTATTGAAAAGTAAAACACAGAGCCACTGCTTGCAGAGATGTTCAAGAAATGCAGTGACTTAAGATAACTATTCCATGTCCATGGACTGAAGGCCCTGACTTAAATATAATGACAATGCGATCATAGTATGGG
Organism: Protopterus annectens; assembly: GCF_019279795.1. Lineage (NCBI taxonomy): Eukaryota > Metazoa > Chordata > Ceratodontiformes > Protopteridae > Protopterus > Protopterus annectens. The sequence goes on from NC_056733.1 coordinate 1,967,336,713, forward strand.
GACACATTGTGTGGTGTGAGAAGATGACACTGAAAACAAAGAGAGAAATTATCTAGGTTGGCAGTTTGATTAAAGGATTAAAACTTTAACTTCTTAATGCTCTGCATCCTGTGCCAAGGGTAATCTCACTCCATTTGCACTTGCTCTGCTCAAGCTGACTTCCCTCCTCACTCTACCCACATTACCACCCACCCCCATATCCACAAACTTATAGTTATTTATATTCCACCCACAATCAACTCCCAATCAATCAGACTACCTCACACCTAATTAACGTAATCCCAAACCTACCCATCCCCATAGGATAAACATAAACTAAGCAAACATAGCCAGACCATAATTACCCTTCCATACACCACATGTACTGTTTCTCACATAAACATTTACTCTCATCCTCCATCATATTCACTACACTATTAATCTTACGTTTACCCACAATACTCACAAATAAAATGGTTGCAGCCAAGTATTGTACAGCAACATGCCTCAACAACATATCCCAAAATGAAAGCCACTACTTTAATGTTTCCTCCCAAATATTTTATTGCCCTTTCCCATATAACTCCAACACCAAAAAAAAAAACAGCTCTATCACCAGACCCTACTTCTTTGCCCTAAATCCTAACCTCAGAGCTAAGTACAACCCATTATATTTTTATCTAGTTCACAACCTACTACAGAGTGGTGACATATACACAAACCCCAGACCAAACACACAAACAAACTCCAAAAATCTAAACCTATTTACCATCAACCTAAGAAGCATATGTAACAAAATATACTCCTTACATGGTTGACTAGAACAAAATAAACCAGATATACTAGCCCTATCAGAAACCTGGCTAAACCCCAACATAAAATATACTAAAATTACACCTCTCAACTTCAAAATATACAGACAAGACAGAGCAAAAAAGAAAGCTGGAGGAATAGCCCTCCTCTATCCCTCCATACTCAGCATAACTCTACACCCCTACAATATACCCAAATTCCAAAATGACGAGTTATGAATAACCAACCACCCCCCTCTGCTATAATAATAAATTCCTTCTAGGTACCACCAAGGCAAATAAAACACAGCAGGAGAATCACTCCTCTTAAACTACTTACCAAAAATATGAAACAAGTTGCCCACCCAAATTAGTTCCTGCTGTTCCACAACACAATTCAAAAAACTGCTAAAAGTACACTTGAAAGACACATGGCTCTATTTTTGCAACAGCCCTGGATAGACCTCTAATTGTCAACTCTATCTCTCTAACTAATCTTTATTTTCATTGTTTTCCTAATAAATCCTCCTGCGGCATCTGTCCTCACCTTACTCTCAATACTCTTTCTTATTCATGCACAACGAATAACTTATGTACTTATGCTGTGATGCTTATTATACATATTTTTCTCAAATGTATTATATTTATCATTCTGTAACTATTATGTTGATACTTTGAGCTTGCTTGAAGGCAAGCCAATTTCCTTTAAGTAGGGTGCATAAGCTTTATGATGTTTGTAACTGTGTGTTAGTGTTATTTGTAACTCAAAGTTAAATGTTTTTTTGCATAACTGGAGCTTTTCTCCCTGGGCCTTTGCTGAAAAAGGACCTGTGTCCAGACAGACTTTCCCGGAAAACAAATCTAAAATAAATAAATAAATCTAACCACAATCCTCAAATTAGTCTATGCACCCACAGACTGCCCTTCCCTAGTTAACCTAGTCCAACACTATAAACCAAGCAGAACACTCAGATCAGAGGATAAAAACCTTCTTGATACCTACAAACCATAGAGAAACCAAGGAAAATCCCTTTACTTATACTCTATCTCCAAGTTATGGAATACCCTCATACCCAATCTTAGACTAACTCCTAGCTCATCTCACTTCAAAGCCTCCCTAAAAGAACACCTACAGAAATCATGGCTATGTACATGCCTTACTCCAGACTAAACTACTTTTCTATCCTTACTTCATTAACCGCTCCCTTCTAAACTACTCCTCTATCACATCTAGCTCTACAAAACTAAGCACAACTCTTATCTCCAGCAACTAACACATCTACCATGGGACTCCGATTGTTTCCCACTCTTATCTGATTTTGATACTGTAACATACCCTAAGGAATTACTATCTACCCAAGAAGTTTATTTTATTGGTGTAAAAATGTAAACTGTACATACTTTAAGTAAATACTATCTTCCCAAGAAGCTTATCTCAGTTTATGCATAATTGTTTGTGTCTTTTGGCTTTTCCCGGTTAGGGGTCGCCACAGTGGAACTCCGGTCCGCTAATGATTGGCAGTTGATTTTTACGTACCGGCTTGCCAGGCCTGATGCACAACCTTCAACAAAGGTACGCCCATTCACGCATGTCTCCACGCAGAAGACGCTCTTGCTGAGAATCGAACCGGACAGTGTCTTACTGTGAGGTGACAACGCTACTGCAGCGTTAACTGTAAATACTCTAATTTTACTACACAAGCAGCCGTGACTGCTCATAATGCAAACAATACTCTTCCTATATATGTAACATATTGTTTACAATATATTCTAATGTATAAGAAAGTTAAAATGTGTAACCTATGTTTTATATATTGTAACTAAAGTGTTTTTTTTTTTTTTATATGGAGCTTAAGTTTTTCTCCCTGGGCCTCCACTAAAAATGGGTTATGTGACCCAGTCGGACCATCCCAGTAACAAATGATAAATAAATAAATACACACATAAATAAATAATAAATAAATAAATATTGGTAAAACTAAAAAAAAATATATTAGGTCATGTAGCAAAAGGAGTATAAACCTGTCCTATATGGACATTCTATCTGCAAAAAGATTTTAAAACAATTTATTAAAATTAACTAGCTATAGTAATAGTTTAGTAAGACACTGGATGGAGCAGGTAGGCTGTATCATATTTTTGTCTTTGAGAATATATGCCTGATGATGCAAGCTACTTCTGTAGGGACAGGTATCACATACGCTACTAAGGTAACAAATTTATTGGGCACAAACTGAAAATATGATTACTACTTTATTTTAGAATTAGAACTGATCAGTTTATAAAGAAGGCTTTTAACTGTTCAGGAACTGGAACTGATCATGTTATAAAGAAAGCTATTAACTGTTCAGAACTAAAATGCCTGCTCTGTAACATATGAAGTCTTAATAACAAATTTTATGATATCGAGGTAATTCTGAAAGGCACATATTATGACATTGTCATTATCACAGAAACTTGGTTTAATCCTTCAAAACCAAAAGGGGGGGGGGCAGAGATGTGTGTTTTATTTACATTAACAATATGCATAAGGGATTATAAATGTATAATATCAATACACTTGAAGTTATCTATATGATACTGTTTGTGGGAACATGCAAATAAAAGTTATTGGCTTTGTACAAGTCTTTAAATGGATCATTTAGAAGCAGATGTATTCAGTGAAGAACTTTAACAGGGTGGAATCACTCATACATACAACCATGGCTGGAGATTTACATGCTCCACGTATAGATTGGCATACTTATGTTTTGTATAATTCAATCAAAGAAAAGGAATTATCTTTTATTATCCACCAAGTCAGCATATATTTATCCCTGCTCAGAATAAAGTAATACTTTGTATTATAAATCTAAGCCAAATGTTGGTTTGGCTGTCAAAATGACCAACAATAATGCAAAAAAAACAACCACTAATGTTGCTGACAAAATGCTTAATACAAAATATTAAGTACTTTCATCTCACTGTTGTAAGATGCTACATTGGATGAAAAAAATAAGGCACTGGTAACATATATTGCATTTAAGTTGTTGTTGTTGTTGTGTCTTTCGGCATTTCTTGGTTAGGGGTCGCCACAGCGGAACTCCGGTTCGCTAATGATTGGCAATAGATTTTTATGTGCCGAGTTGCCAGCCCTGATACACAAACTTCAACGAAAGTATGTCCATTCACGCATGTCTCCACACAGAAGATGCTCTAGCTGAGAATCGAACAGGACAACATCTTACTGTGAGGCGACAACACTACCGCAGCACCACCAAATGATTTTTAAAACTTCAACATCAGTGATATAACAGAGATGGAAAAGTAACAAAGGCATTTGACTGAAGATATCATTAGTGTTAAAAATTCAACATAGGAAGTCAGACTTTACTGCACCTTTATTCTGTTCACTACCATTTATACACAGGAGACTTAATATGAGTACACAGATGCTTGCATGATGAATACCTTGGGTAACTTGTTTGGAACACATGGATATCTTACTAGAAAGAGAAACTTTCTCATTATTCCTGCTTTAAAGATAAGTCAGTCAGTATAGACTCTTTCAACTGTAGGGCTGGAAAAAAGTTAGAATAAGTTACTTCTGAAAATAAGACAAGCAGAGCATCTGCCAGTACTTAAAAAGAGTCTGGGGAATTATCTTTTGGACTATTGCCTCATGGGAGATATCTATATATCATATTTTATAAGGTTACATTGCTGATTCAATCTTTGAAACTTTAATTGAAAAAAACGAAACAAAACATTTCAAAACACTGAAACTTTAATTTAAAAAACAAAGCAACATCTCTCATGTAGTCTATACCATGACGTTTTAGATAGAACAAGATTAAACAAATAATAATCAATTATCATGATAATTGGTGCAATCATTCAGAACAGAAGATCAAGATACAATAAAAATGACTTTTGGTTTCTGCTCATAACTGCTGTTTAAGTGATTATCTACCATTTGTAGAGCAAGCCTTGTATAAACAGTCAATAATATATTTATGTTTACCTGCTATTTTGCACTGCATCATCTGTTTCAGTGAGGGACCTTTTCCTTGAATGATGATCACTTACTCTGAGGATATGAAGTCTCAGAGTAGGTATATTTGCTAAGGGGATGAAGTGGTGAAACTCCCTGCATGAGGCCCATGGCAGGCGTGGTGGGCATGCCCCCATTTCCAACTGTAGTTTAGATTTTTTTTTATTCTTCACAATTTCATGGGAATTTATCTGCTGTGGAAAAGTGATTCAGTGACCAGTACTATCAGGATTACATTGTTAATCTATATCCTAAACAAAAAAACTACATCCATGTATGCAACAATTTCAGAATGTAAAATGAGTCCTCATAGACCTCTTAGATAACCTCTACCCCTTCCTTATGTTATACCCTTTTATTTCCATCTCTTTCTTACCTTGAAAACTTCTTCATGGGAATGTGCAACGTCCAAAAGATGACGTAATTGATCATTTTCATCATTTTTACATATTTATAAGATTCATAACCTGACAAACATATCTACAAGACATAAACAGCAAACATTCACATTTAACTATAACATTTACAGATTAAAGATTTAAGAAAGATTCCCTGCCAGTTCTTAGAGTTTGTAAGAAATAAATAAGATATATTCAAGTACTGGATGCTTCACAGAACCAGTAATTATTCAGTATGCAGTAAATGTTTACAGCTAAATTAAAAAGTGAAACAAAGTGATACTGAGATTTTGACATTTAATTTGTAATCTTTCATTATATACATACACACACACACACACACACACACACACACACACACACACACACACACACACACACACACACACACACACACACACACACACACACACATAGACACACACACATACACACACACACACACACACACACACACACACACACACACACACACACACACACACACACACACATAGAGACACACACACACACACACACACACACACACACACACACACATAGACACACACACACACAGACACACACACACACACACACACACACACACACACACACACACACACACACACACACACACACACACACACACACACATAGACACACACACACACACACACACACACACACACACACACACACACACACACACACACACAGACACACACATACACAGCACACATATAGATAATGTTCTGCACAAGCCAGTAGTAAGAGACCTTTGTGCATTCAGTGGTATTATGTGACTGAAAGACTGCTACTTTAAGTTTATTCTGTGTGCTAATTCAGTTTAGGTTCCAAGGCACATAACATATACCACTTGAACGGGAAAGGTCTAGTGAAAGACTGGTCTTTAAACTTACCCTTAATAAATATAATCCTACTGCTGTACATTTGTGTTAGACTCTGTGAAAGAGAATTTAATTCATTGCTGGTGTTTTGGAAGTTCCTACCATCCTCTGTAATAAAAAAATGGTAGGAGAACTGTTATATAGGAACATAGGAATTACATACCAGTTAAGTCATAAAATTATTTACACCTTGCTGTCACTCACCTTCATGATGCAAGTCTTCTTCAAATAGATAAAGTAGGTCTAGATACATTTCTTGGAGCCTACCTAATCATTGAGGTGGTTTTGCAAATAAGGGTGTTTATTCCAGTGAAAAGGTTAATGTTGGCTTATAAATTCATTCCTCCATCATTCTTTGTTTATTTGTTAGTGGAAGTTGAGGTTATTATATCTAGAGTTTGTTCAAGAAGGGTTATTTATTTTTTTACTCTATCTATTTACTTATTCGCCTGTTTATTTATTTAAGCGTTGTTGATAGTTACATACTTAAGAGTAAGGGATGGAAGATATGGAGTACCACAGAACAGCATATAAGAGATGTAGAGGTAAGACTTTAAGCCTGTCTTCATATTGTATACAGGCCAAAAAGATCTTTCAGTCAAGAACTGCTGAGGCCCGTCTAATTAGGTATGTGAGCTTTATACTCAATAACTGGGTAACTAAAGTTGAGTATGAGGGATACTAACATATTTTGCCTTAAGAGGGTTACTTTTGCTAAACAGAAAGATTTTCTGACTACTGATACTTGGTAGTCTAAAGACAGGGTACCTGTTGACCAAGGTGCTAAGATGTCTACTTGGGTCCATTTGAGGTGGATAGCTGACTATGTCAAATTCTGAGGATAGAAGTTTTTTTTAATAACAGCGACAATGTTTCATATTAGTTTTAGCCCTTTTTTATCCACCATTAGACTGTATAGTCTAGTTTTTGAAGCAATGCTGCCATATCAAAGGATCCTTTGAAAATTATTGCCCATTTTCAGCCAAAAACAAATTTCAGGGTTAGTTGTTTGGAGGTCAGAAAAGTATATCAAAAACAGGAGTGGCCCCAGCACTGATCCCTGGGGTACATTAGTTACTGTTTTGCTTTCCAATTTAACACCTGCTTGCTTCTTTGACTGTGGGTTCTACCTTTAGCCCATTTCCCAAGCCATCATACCAAATATGATTCTACATTTAGTACTTTTAGTTTGTTAATAATTCCTAAATGGGTGACGGTGTTAATAGGTCTTGGCCATTTCACAATAAGCTGTGTGAACCCTGTGACCAACATCCACACCCTCTGTGATTCTCTTTAAAAATAAAAAATAAATAAATAATCACTGTGTTGGGCAAACATGATCTTCCCTGAACAAAAAAAAGCCTAATGGATAATGTTAATCAGTCTAATTGGTCAATAGATGCCTGAGTCATTGATGGATCTATGAGGAGGCATCACAGCTGCTGTCTTCCATGTTTCAGGGACATACCCAATGGCTAAGCTTATGTGGAATAAGTTTAGAAGGGGTTCTGCAAGGGCATGTTTGGCACTGTTTATTATACAACCAGTTATGTTGTTCGGTCCTCCTGAACTGGTATGTTTGGCTTTGAGATCACAGTTAAGCCATGCTTTTATAAGATCCTCTGTTGGATTAAGGATTCATGGATTTGGGAAGGCTTGAAGCCTGCCTCCAGGATGAATTTTGCACTAAACCTGTATGTCAGTGCATTAGATATGATATTTGGGTTACAGTAGATGTTATGTTTTTCTTTTTGGACTAGTTCAGAGTATAACTGGATATTATATTGTAAATTCTTAATATCCTAATGCAGCTAAATAAGGATTTATAATTCTGTTTAGACTTGGATTCCAGATTTTGTTGATGTTTAGCTTTGGTCCTCATAAAGATATGTTTAATTCAATTGCTAATACATTTAATAGTCTTTAGTGTGGGTATATATATATATATATATATATATATATATATATATATATATATATATATATTGTAGTATTTATTTTTTTCTGTTATACAGCTTATTTATGCAAATGAAATGTCACAATGATTTGCCTTTGAACTTTCAAACGGTGGATGTCCTTCTGTATCACTTATGCAGTATTCATCACCTCTGGGATCTCCTGCCAAGTATAACCCAACATCCAGGCAATTTACCAAAGCCTTTCTTACCTAGGGAGTATTGTACATCAGACATATATTCTCTCTGCAAGCATAGGGCATAAAGGTGATGCATGAATGCTCCCAACTCAGGGCTTCATTGCTGCTAGTCTGAGTGCTATTATATGTCATTCTGAAAGCCCTTCACTTTGCTGGCTAGACCAAGCCTATGTCTTTCAGATAAGTACTCCATTGGTGTTCCTTTTTCCTTTTCTTACATTGTTCAATGGGTTACATGCCATCCAAGAAAGGAAAATGTCAATGTGGGAGGCAGATTCCCCATAATGACTACCACAATATGTGCCTGCTTTGCTTGGGTGTGTCCCACAGTCATACTCAGTGTTCCATCTGTCAGGATTTTGTGTATAATAATTTGCATAAACATGTTTCTTCCCTTTCCATTTTTCCAAAATACAATGGCAGAATCCACTAGCCCCGAGGTATAGCCAACACTCAGAAAGAAGCCACCACTGGACATCTCTCTTAAGCTGAATGAAAACCCAGAGGACAGTCCAGCATTGCCTTTGTTTTCTTCTGCCATGACCTTCAAGGAGGCTGTGAAGGAACTTGCTTCTTGCACATCCTCAGAGGCCTTGCAAATGTCCACCACAGACATTAAGGGGGAACCACAGCTGATTATTTCTGAGGGGCCTAAAGGAATTCCTCAGATCCTTGTTAGGTTAGAGGTGCCAGGTACCTTGATCAAATCCAGGCAGGGGTCCAAACTACCACATTTTGCCAAAGCGGACTTCCCAGTGAAGAAAAGGCAGAAAACTAAGCATGTTTGTTTTGATGGCATTGAAGCCTCATCAGAGTTTTTGGTAGCTGCACCTGCTTGGTCTTCTACCTTTAAGAAGGCAAGGATTCCTGAGTTTTTCAATGAGGAGTCTCACTTTTATGCTGACTCCTTAGCCTATTCCTCTCAATTGCCTTTACCTTTAGACTATGGGTATGAAGACGAGAAATCTGTAAGTCCTGATTGTCCTTTGGAGGAGCTTTCTTTTGATGGCATGGTCCTCCATGTTATGGAGCATTTCAAATAGGATAGCTGCCAAGTATCAGACATCCAGAAAAGACATTATGAGTTGTTACACATGCATTCTTGTAAACCTTCTTCTGTCCCTCCTGTGTTGGCTGCTCTGTTGGATGCTTAATTTGCTGCATCCCTGACACTGGATTCTCAACCTCCAGCTCCCAAAATAATTGATAGGTACTATAAGGTGCCATATGCCTGCAAGTTCTTACACAAGTGCCCTTCATCTGATCCTGCAGTGATTTCTGTATCTACTGATAAGATTTTTAGGCTGTTGCCTTCTTCCAAGCTCCTTCCTTCAGATAAGGACAGTAGAGGCAGGGAGAGGATTGGGAAGAAGGTATACACTTTGGCTACTTTAGCCTTCAGGGCCATCGATTACCAGACTCATATGACAAGATACATGTTGCTTCTTCTTTCCCAGATTGGGAACATTGTCTATACCTGACTCTGAGAGTAAAGCCTCAGCTCTCAGCTTACTGAATCCCACTTCTCAATTTGCCATCACCGTATCAAATGCAGCCATGATGCAGCTGACACATATTCTATGACTTCTGCCTCTGACGCTGTGAAGAGGTGCTATTCCTGGCTTTGCCTTCAGGACTTGCCAGATGATATCAATGTAAAACTTTTGGACAGTCCCCTGGATAACTACTGCTGTGGATGAGCTTTTCAAGACCTTGTAGGATCAAGGTACAATCATGAGAGATTTGAAGCACCTTTTTGTTTCACTTGTTCCAAAGTTTCAGAGGAGTTACCCTAGTAAGACTGCTTTTTTATGTAGACTACCTAGACAGTCTTCCAAAGGTAAGAAGGCTAAGAGGTGATTTTTTTTTCTGAGAAGCCTACTCAAATGCATAGGCCTGAAACAGCCTTTTCCTGACAAGTCTGCAACCATCTGACTGTCTACCCTTCTTTCCTCTTGGACAGGTTCCCTTGTCCCTTAGGCTTTATCTGTCTCTGCCCAGTTTGGCATCTGATTGCCACAGGTACTTGGGTTCTGTCCATTATCTAACAGGGTTACTTTATGACCTAGAAAGCCCTTCCTTCCATCTCTGGTATTCCTCAACCCCCTGCAGAACAGCTTCCTCATTTTCCAGGGGTATTGCAGGGTCTGTTGGATCAGGATACTATTCAGTCAGTTCTATGCTTGGAGAGGGGTTTCAGTTTTTATTTCATGATGTTTCTGGCCCCCAGGGAAAAGGGGTCTTGGAGAACTGTCCTGGATCTTTCCTTTATCAACACCTTTCTCACAGTACCATTCTTCTGAATGCTTTCTCTTCAGACTCTGCTTCATCTGTTGCTTCCCCGGGCCTTTCTGGTTTCCTTGGATCTGAAGGACACCTGCCTTCATCTTCCTATCCCCCCTCTGTTTATGAAATATTTGCATTTCTCTATTTATTCATTTTCAGTTCTATGCTTTGCCTTTGGGCTTTAAACAGCCTAAAGGGCATTCTCCAAATGTCCAGCCCTTGTAGTTACCTTTTGTGGGCTTCAGGCATTCAAATATTTCCTTATCTGGATAACACCTTGCTTCAGGCCTCATCCCAACCCAAGTTAGTGCAGAAGACTGGGATTTACTGTCAACCTTCAGAAGTCAATGTTGTCTCCTTTTCAGAATCATGTTTTTGTAGGTTGCAGGTCCCAGACTGTTCCAGTGCTGGCATCAATCCCTGCCTCCAAGGTTTTTTCTGTCACAAATTAACTTCTGTTTCTGCATTCCCTGTCCTCTCATTTGGCCAGGGAGTTTCTCAGGGCTCTGGGTTTTATGACCTCTGCCATCCCCATGCATCTATGGGCTAGGCTTCATATTCAAAAGTTTCAGGATTACCTAAAAATCAGTCCAGCTTGAACACCTTCACCTGCTGGACCATCTAGTTACTCTGCTGTCTTGTCTCAAACTGGAATTTCACTGCTGGATTCAGCAGCTATCTCTCAATCTAGGTATTCCTTTCCATCCACCTCAGCCATCTCAGGAACTCTTCACGGATGCATCAGAGCTTGGGAGGGGAGCTACTTCAGGCACCCTGAAGGTGCAGGGCCTTTGGTCCCCTCAGAATAGGGCAGATCATATCAACATAAAAAATGTGGGCTGTCATTTTGGTCCTTCTAGCTTTCATGTGGTCTGGGTCCTGGGGCTCTTGAAAATTTATAAGGAGAACACTAAGTCATGTGGTACATCAGCAAAAAGGGGGAATGAGGTCTTACCTTCTTTGCAGATTAGTACTTAAAGCTTGGGCAATAGTCACACTACAAACAGTCTAGATTCCTTTAGAGTGGAATCTTGAGGAAGATTCTGTCAGCGGGCCAGGACACAACCTCATGAAAGGATGCTTCACAGAGATGTATTTCTGGACATAGTCCATTGGTGGGGTATTCCTCAAGTAGATCTTGTACCATCCAGCCTGATCAGGCATCTCCCTCATGTCTGTTCCACCTTCCCAAGTCCTTTGGCTTGGAAAGTGTATACCATTTTATTCTGTTGGAAGGGAATGATCCTGTAGGCCTTTCCTCCCCTTCTTCTTCTTCCAAGTGTCCTTCACAAAATAAAGAAAGTCTCTCCAAAAATCTTGTTGGCGACTCACTTTTAGGCTAGACAGCACTGGGTCCTCCCTCTTATTCCACAACCAGGGGCGATGATCATAAATTATTTCACAGCATGGATCTTCTCATGCAAGACAAAAGACCTCTCCTTCACCACCTATCTGTCCAGTCTTTAACTAATACTTTGGGTAATAGCATTTTTATTCCTGATTGACACCAGTTTTCTGAGGACATGTTTAAAGTCCTGTAGGAGACCAGGAAACCAAGTACTAGAAAATCATATAAGTCAAAATGGAAAAAAATATATATATTTGGTGTCTTAAACATCACCAGATCCCCTTTTCAGTGGGAGTCCCCTTGGTACTTTATTAACTTTGTGGACTACTACATGCTGGCTTGGCATATTATTCAATGAAAGCCCACTTGTCAGCCATTTCTGCCTGTCTGACACTTACTTCTCATTTGGCCTCTAGGTTTGAGATCAAGTAGTTTCTAAAAGGCTTCCTTCATAGTAGACCCCAATTGCACCTGGAAAACTGTTTTATTGGTTTCTTTATCCTCTAAGGGTGTCTATACTCCAGGCCTTGATGGCAGTCTCTTTTTTAATTTCTTCAAGTCTCTTGGATTTCTAATACCATGATGGGAATGGACCCCATTCCTAAGGCAAATTATGATTAAAGTTTGTGAAATTAGTATTGTTTCAGTTTCTGATGATAGTCAAAAGTGCTCTTCACAGCACCCGCAATGTGGCCAGTAATGACTCCTTCTGGAATTCATATGGAGTTACCTGTATTGGTAACATTTCTAAGTAAGATTGCAAATTCTTTTTTATAAGACCCATTGCTCCAGCTAATATTAGGACTGTCTGGGTATCCTTTCACATTGCCCTCATTTCTACCTGCAAATCCTTGTATTTTATGACTGTGCCTCTCTGTACATAAGGCACTATAGTCACTGGATGCAGCAATTTCAATGATCAAAGGTAGTTTTGTCTTCATTTCATGGACTACTACATCTGGTTTTCTTGCATCTTTTTTTTGAACTGCTGCTAATGTATGATCCCTTGAGATATCAGCTTCATCATTCTATATATTGCTTTGTGGCTTACAGTTCCAGTGTTTTTCAGCTACCTCAGTATTATAATGTTTGCACAATTGCCAGTGTAACAGTCTTGCCACCTTATTATGCCTTTCTGTATACTATCTTTCTGCCATTAGTATATCACAACCAGCAACAAGATGTGTGACTGTTTCCAATTCTGTTTTACAAAACCTACATTTGTCTGCTTCTTCCACATGTTCAATGTACTTTGTAAACCAGCCTGTTTGTAGTCCACTGTCTTGTGCTCCCAATATTAAACTTTTGTCTTTTGGTTTAAATTCACCTCTCCTTAACCATTCCTGTGTTCGATCCTGATCACCATGAGGTTGTTCCAAGAGTCATTTATACTTACAGCTATATTTATTCATTTTACACATTTTTTGCCTTCTCATCTGATCCTTCACCTTATATTCCTTATTTTGTCTTTTGGCACATATAGTTGCTGCCTGATTTTTTTTATCTACTTCTGGTTTGATTTCCATTACCGCTTGACGCAAATATGCTTCTGCTAAACTAAGCAGGGAAGTCATCTTAGACTTATTCTCCTCATGTTTCAAAACTTTCACTATGTTTGGGTCTTGTTAGTTCAGCAGATATGTATACAGTCCCATGATTGCAGATCTATACATGTAATCAGTTTCAAAGCTGCCCATACCTCCTTCAGAATGAGGAATATATAGTTTTAGTATGCACTGACTTTTATAAATCATTTGATGAGCATGAAACATCCTTTTTGTTTTCCTGTCCAATCTATCCAACACCTTTTGGAGACAGTCAGTCACTCCAAAACTATGATGTTAGGACAGGAAAAGCAAATTGGCTTATAGCTTGGACTTTCTTCCTAGATGTCAGCACTGTTCACAGTATTAATTTTAGTCTTCTAAAATATTCCTTACCAAGTTTTTTTTTTGCATCAGTTCATGTTTCATTGTTAATCCTTTATCAATTCCCAGATATTTACATACACCCTCTTGCTTAAGTTCTTTTATATCACATTCTTGTCCCAAACGGATGTTTTCTTGGTGCTGCAGCTTTCCTGGTTTAAAGGTTACTTTTGCACATTTATCAGGACCAAATGACATTCTTATATCACCTGAAAAAGCTTTGACTACTTGCAGTTGTGCTTTCAGTTCCTCATTTGATGAACTATATTGTTTTAAATCATCTACAAAAAAGATATACATTTTTAAGAACACTTTTATCCATGTATGTGGGATACTGTCAGTTGCTTTTTTATAGTCTGTCCATCCCAGACATAGCTTCTTCCCCTTTTTATAGTTCTCCATTAAGACTTTGTTTAACAAAAAATGATCCTTTGCTCCATATGAATTTCTTTTATTACCCTTTTGTTTTATTGCCATGATTGATTTTTCTTCTAAATGATTGTAAATCTTATCAGCTTTTTTTTGTTTTCATACCAGGACATTGGGTTTGGCAGTTTGTAAGCAAACCACCACTTCCTGGATTTTCAAGGCCATTTCTCTTTACTCTTTTCATGGTAAGCAGCTGTGTGGTTCTGTGAGGGCTCGTTCTACAACACAGTGGCTTTCTTGGGGGTTTTCTTCAAAGGTTTGCACACACATCTCCATACGTGAAGGTGCTACTTGGTGTTTGTTTCACACTTTCACAAAACATTGCAAATTGGATGACATTTCCAAGGCTGGGGCAGGTTTTGCAAGGCTATCCTGCATGAGTTTGTGTAGGACTCCTCTCTGCCTTCATCTGTACTTTCTCAGAGGTGATGAATATTGCAACAGTGATATGGAAGGATATAGTACAGTTGTGTAAAATCTTACTATAACAGTAGATGTCATTTTTCACAGTTGCAGTACTCACTTCCTTTTTCTGGATATGTATGTCCTCCTTGCCAGTGGAGGGACTGGTTCTCCTAGGACACTTCAGTCCTAAGTAAGGAGCATGCATGTATCACCTTTATGCCCTTTACTTGCATAGGGAGCATATGGCTGACATACAACACTCCCTATGTAATAAAGGCTTTGGTATACTGGCTGAATATTGGGATGTCCTTCACAGTTGATCCCAGAGATGAATACTGCATCAGTGAAAAGAAGGACATCTACTGTTATGGTAAGATTTTACACAGCTGTACTTTCTCATGGAAACAGCTTGTCTAAGCATTTTCCTAGTGAGAGTAAAACTGTGGTCCATAAGCAGCAGATGCAGCATCATGGGAATGCTGGCATTGCAAGTAAGTCATGAGATATTGCCAAAGATATTTAGTAAATTTGTTCATGTGAATTCTTTAAATTAAAATTTGTTGACTGGGATGGGATTTGTAGCTTTAGAAGAAAAGGTTACTAGTTTATAGTCAGATTTAACCCTTGATGGTAATAATTCTGGAGTGGTACATGAGGGGGTTATACTGGCAAGAAGAGGGTCAAGATGTTTCTACCATAGTGGTTTCATTTCCCAGTTCTTCTACAAAATTATTAGTATAGTCTATCTGTGGGTAAACCCAGCCTCAGATGTATCAGAGCACCATTTAATGGACGGGTAATTGTAAACACCAACTGAGAAAGAAGTTTTCATTATGAGTATCTCAGAAAGTGTTTTCAGGACTTTTATGGTCACCTGATGACAAGAATGGCATCCTGTATGACGTGATATGTCCATAGCGTATTTTTGTGAGGGTAAATTAGAGTTCACTAAGGTCAGTTTGAGAGTTTCCTAGAACCTGCCTAGCAGTGATGTGGCCCCTGACAAATATGGAAACGCCACTACCTTCATACCTGAATCCATGTTATCCCTAATCCCATGTACAGGATGTTAGACTTTTATCCCAAGTATGCCATAAAGTCCAGAAGGTTTACAATTTTGCTCTTACCCCAAGCAGATTTCAAATATTTTTTCCTCAGTTATATAGCAAATGTTGGAGGTGTGAAATAAAAAAGCTTCGGACTCAGCACGACCAAAAGAAGTAGAAATTTATTAGGTGAGCGCTTTCGCGTACCTTTCAGCACGCTTCTTCAGACCATAAAAACTGAAGCAAAACCAGTACTCTTATATAATGAACACAATCTAATAATTGTTTTAGGCTGGTAAACAATTAATCAATTAAAAGTGGTTAAAAACCCTGATACAAAAAGTCACAAGTTTTAAAGGCATACTTGGATGTGCAAACAGAAGCAAATAGAAAACACAAGTCTAAACAGTATGTAAACTTATTCACTCAAGACTTAAAGCATCAGTATTTGTAGTAAAACATAATCAAGATTTCTTTCTATATTAAACTCATCACAAAGCTATTATATGTACAAATAACTGAAGAGACACATATTGCAATAACTAACTAGCTAAAAAGACAGTTCAAAGGCTATTATATCAAAGTCAAATAGACATCTAGCAAAATATGAATAAAACCAGTTCATAAAACAGCATATGTATTGCAAAAACAAAATACATCAGCAAAAAATGTATGTCATAAAAATAAAAATAACTGTGTGTGCAAACCTAAATAAAATGCAGCTTACAAGAACTGATGAGAATATGGTGGTGTATGTATCATGAAGGGGGGGAGGAGAAAAGGGAAAGGGGGGGGGAAGAACATTATGCACAGAACAGGCTTAGACACAAATATATATACAATATCATAGACCTTGAATGGATCTCTTGATGGTCATCTGCGTACATTGAGATAAGGTTTAATAGACATGTATATATTTAAACCTGGGGGGTAATGTCCTCTTAACCTTAAAATCCATTTTAATTCCTTAAGTTCTAATAAATTCTGATAATCTCCACCTCTAACACTGGGTTCTACATTTTCTAGCACCCTGAATACAAAGGAATGAGTTGGAAAACAAATCACATGCTTCGCCAAAGCATTTAATTCATTAGACTTCTTGATGTCATAGGTGTGATTATAGATCCTATTTTTTAGTTTACGTTTCGTAAGGCCTATGTAAAATGCAGGGCAATATATACATGTCGCTAAATAAATTAGGCCTGTACTATCACAGGTAGCTGAGAACTTTGGTCTAAAAGTGTATTTGATTTCTGGGTGTATATAGATTTGTTCTTTACTAATATATTTACAATAGTTGCAATGTTGGCAGGGAAAAGTACCAAATTTTAGAGTTATATTCGGTTTCACTGTAGTGAAAGTTGACTTATCACAAAGGAGTCTTTTAAGGTTTTTGTTATTCCTATATGTAAAATGTGGAACTTTCCTACCAATTGTTGTGTGAAGGTGTCTGTCATTAGCACCTTCCAGTTGCTATTTACAATCTCTCTAATGTTTCTACTGTCGTTAGTATAAGTTGTAACAAAGCTCAATCTATTTGAGGGTAAAAAAGATTTTTCAAAGCCTTTATACTGAGAATGTACATGCGTGGTGTATTCTGGTAACTGAACATCTTTTAACACTTGTAGCCTAATTTTTCTCACTAGATTAACATCATATTGTCTATCTAAAAATAGCCGTTCCATCTTATCAGCCTCTAGAACTAGGTCTACTGGGTCTTTACAGATCTTCGACAGCCTAATAAATTGACTTTTAACTATCCCTTTGTATACATGGCGTGGGTGCATACTATCGTAGCATAGTATAGTATTCCTCCAACAACTCTTTCTAAATAATGTGGAGTTTAATCTACCATGCCTTATGTCCAAGGATACATCTAGAAAATTTACTAAGTCAAAAGAGACCTCCGCTGTAAATCTAAGAAAAGTTGTGGTGGTTTCAAGGTAGTCCTTAAAGCTATGAAATTCTTCTATGGAACCTTCCCAAATTAATAAAATATCGTCAACAAAACGATAGTAGGCTATTACTTTCTTAAAAAGAGGGTGGGTGAAAACATTCTCTCTCTCCCATTTATACATTACTAAATTAGCATACGTGTTCGCACAAGGGGTGCCCATAGCTACCCCAGAGACCTGTAGGTATAGGCACCCCTCGTAAACAAACACGTTGTTGCTCAAAACCAGATCCAAAAGCTGACAGATTAATATGGCGTCATTCCTTTTGAATTGTGGGAAAGCTGATAGCAGTTCTCTTATAGCTTGTACCCCTTCATCATTTGGTATGGACGTGAACAAACTGTTCACGTCCATGGTAACTAAGAGATGTTCGCCCTTAATCAATACCTTATCTAGAGATTCAAGGGATGACAATAGTTGGTAGGTGTCTTTCAGTATGCTGGGTATTTCATTTATGAGTGGCCTCATAGTTTTTTCTAAATATATAGAAATATATTCTGTTGCCCATTTTTCACTAGCAACAATAGGTCTTAGCGGTGGAGGTAAGACACCTTTGTGCATTTTTGGTAATCCCTTAATTATGGGCACTTGTGGATTATCTATCAAGAGATACTCATATAAATCATATGATATCTGGCCACACATGAGAAGATCATACAACTCATTTTTTATCCCAGCTATAATACTAACCATTCTTACTTCATCTATTGACAAATACGTAGATGCATCTTTCAGCAAATCAAGCATAAGAGACTGATAAACCATGCTATCAAAGATAGCCACCCCTCCTCCCTTGTCAACAGGCCTAAAAGTTAGATCGGGGTTGTTAGTCCTCCTTGCCAGTGGAGGGACTGGTTCTCCTAGGACACTTCAGTCCTAAGTTAGGAGCATGCAATTATCACCTTTATGCCCTTTACTTGCATAGGGAGCATATGGCTGACATACAACACTCCCTATGTAATAAAGGCTTTGGTATACTGGCTGAATATTGGGATGTCCTTCACAGTTGATCCCAGAGATGAATACTGCATCAGTGAAAAGAAGGACATCTACTGTTATGGTAAGATTTTACACAGCTGTACTTTCTCATGGAAACAGCTTGTCTAAGCATTTTCCTAGTGAGAGTAAAACTGTGGTCCATAAGCAGCAGATGCAGCATCATGGGAATGCTGGCATTGCAAGTAAGTCATGAGATATTGCCAAAGATATTTAGTAAATTTGTTCATGTGAATTCTTTAAATTAAGATTTGTTGACTGGGATGGGATTTGTAGCTTTAGAAGAAAAGGTTACTAGTTTATAGTCAGATTTAACCCTTGATGGTAATAATGCTGGAGTGGTACATGAGGGGGTTATACTGGCAAAAAGAGGGTCAAGATGTTTCTACCATAGTGGTTTCATTTCCCAGTTCTTCTACAAAATTATTAGTATAGTCTATCTGTGGGTAAACCCAGCCTCAGATGTATCAGAGCACCATTTAATGGACTGGTAATTGTAAACACCAACTGAGAAAGAAGTTTTCATTATGAGTATCTCAGAAAGTGTTTTCAGGACTTTTATGGTCACCTGATGACAAGAATGGCATCCTGTATGACGTGATATGTCCATAGCGTATTTTTGTGAGGGTAAATTAGAGTTCACTAAGGTCAGTTTGAGAGTTTCCTAGAACCTGCCTAGCAGTGATGTGGCCCCTGACAAATATGGAAACGCCACTACCTTCATACCTGAATCCATGTTATCCCTAATCCCATGTACAGGATGTTAGACTTTTATCCCAAGTATGCCATAAAGTCCAGAAGGTTTACGATTTTGCTCTTACCCCAAGCAGATTTCAAATATTTTTTCCTCGGTTATATAGCAAATGTTGGAGGTGTGATTACAAAGAAAGAAGTAGACAGAACCTGCTTTTATGGAAGTGTAATGAGTTGGCAGATTTTAGAAATCCCCTTCAGAGTACTCTATCAGAAATATTGAGGGAGAAAATGACTGTAACTAAGGGAATTATTGTTTTGAGCTGGGGCACAGGCTCCAAAATTCCTAGGCATAGTAAGGGCTTATTAAGTTAAATTCTTTGGCTGCCAGAAAAGCAATTAGTGGAAAACAGAAATTAGAACCCAAGTCAATTGCATTTGAAGTATTCAATATTGTAAATTAATACATATAGAATAAAATTCAAGAGGATGAGTGAAGTTTATGAAAAGGCAAGAACTGAGGGATTTATGTAATGCTGGACTGAACGACAGCTGTAAAGAAATGAAACATAATGTATAATG
Organism: Protopterus annectens; assembly: GCF_019279795.1. Classification (NCBI taxonomy): domain Eukaryota; kingdom Metazoa; phylum Chordata; order Ceratodontiformes; family Protopteridae; genus Protopterus; species Protopterus annectens. The sequence continues at coordinate 1,967,356,627 of NC_056733.1, forward strand.
TGTGTAAATGGAAAAAATCTTATTATGGTTTTCCTTTCTATTAATGTATGTGTTCCTATGTCTTAAGTGTGAATTTAATCAAGATGCATGGTTCAAGTTGCAGGACATCCATTAGATCTATTATATAGACTTCTGACATTGAGGAGGGCTAAAGTGATATAGTCTGACTTTAAGCATGCAGAACTTCTGTCACTGGTGTTGGGATGTCCCACAGCCTGACTGTGCCTCACAAGGCACGATGGGGTAGGAAACTTTTTATTCAGCAGGCAAAAGCCAGAAAGTGAGAGATGAAAGTCATCCTTTACTAAGTAATTAGACTTGTCAGACATCTCATCCCATGCTGACACATACTGAACTCCTGTGTAAGAACACCAGATACGTACCCATTTTTAAACCAATTGCATTTTTGTATTTAGGCATCATTCTAGATGAAGGCAGGATTCTGCTCAGTATTGGAGTGTTACCTGCTTTTGACACTTGTATAATGATATCCAACATGTCTCAATGCATTTCCCTCTGGGTAGAACACCACAATAGTAAGGTCATAATTATACTTGCCCAGAGGGAGTAACCAAAGGGTCCTTAAAATGTCAGAAATGCTGACGCCAGAATAAAAGCAGTCATCCTATCTTTTTCTAGCCTTGTAAGCATGTTTTCATTTTGGGTTTTTCATACAATAAACATAATTTTATAGAAATTGAAAAATATTGACTCTTTGCTTGTTATACTTTATCACTGTGTAGTCATTTTCTATATAAAAAAATGTATCTTTTCTCTAGCTCCTAATTTCCTTTTCTTGGTGTAGGATCCACATCAACCTCACTACTTAAAACAGAAAATAGAATGATTTACTACCACAGTTAAACCTTAAATTATGCATTGCCTTTCTACATATGAAAGACAAATGGGTGCATCATATTTCAAAAGTATAGGTCACAATTCTTTAATGAAATATATTTTCAATGTACAAAATATTCCCCTCAAAAATATGATTGATAGTAAGGATATCAAAATTTAGGTGAAACTGCATAAACATGACTTCCAGTTACAATTAGTCTCAGACAAAATAGCATTTTTAGGTCAAGAAATAGTAACTTGTAAAATTGTTCACTCTGCTGCAAATAATTGAAAACCTATAGAACAGTGAAAACAATTCTTCATGAATTGTATACCTATTTATAAGCTTCTATCCAGCTTCCTCAGTCCTCTCACAGCTCATCATGAGTCAGATGATCCAGAGATGATCTTGGACCATCTTTCGTTGCTCACAGTGTTGGTCCTTTCTGATGGAGTCTATTGTTACTATTGTACAACCTTCTAGACCTTTATTTTGACAATCTGTCATATATTTCTTTAATCAGACTTTTCTTTTAGAGAGGATTTTGCTGCCTGTTTCCAAAGGCTTTATTGACTGCCTGGATCCATTTTTCTGTACTTCGACCACCTGTTTGCTCAGCCGCATTTTCAGACTCATCTTTTGAGCCCATCTTGATTGCCTTCTGTCTCCCAGTTTACTTATTTGCTTTTTGATGACAAGATAAGTGTCCTTTCAATTGTAATGTCAAGACAGTGTGAACCATGCTTTGTATCTTTCAATAATGGTTTGAATAATAACTTTTAATAATTATTAACTCTAGCACACCCTTGACATGCACATTTACTCCTGAAAAACATTTTCAAAATCATCCAGTTTTCTACCCCCATTCCATAAATCTGTTGCCATCCAGTGCAACAATCTGTGCATTGCTTCCTGGTCAGCTTGCAGGTTTACAATTTTGCTTGCACACTACGTCATTTTTACTTCCAGAAAATTCAGTTTCTGCTTTTGATGGATATCTGCTATATGGTTAGGCCTACACTACTGCTATTCCCTCAAACAACATAAGCAATAACTCATCTGGCGGGAAGTTTTTAAAATGATCTATTTATCACCAAAGATAACTGGGTTTAGGCATTCATCTTTGTTTTAGGCTAGTCATATCCCACTGCTGTCTGATCTTTTGAAGAGAAAGAAAGAGAAAAATGGTCTGGTGATCAGCAGTCATAATACAATTTTAGTTAGTTGTCACCCTTTGGAACAATGTAAGCCATCATATCAGGGTCCACAGTGAAATGGGGAAGTTACGGGTTCTAGTGCATGCCTAGGTATGGCAAAGGATGCTTGGGATTACTCAGCAGTTTCAGGGCTTATTTATAAACAGCACACTTTTACATAAGAATTCAGAAGAAAAGTTCCTCAAATTGGGTCACACATCACCTACAAGCCGTACCATGAAGAGTAGATGAAAGGGAAGGAAAGAAAACAAATTCTGCACACTGTTTTTTATATCTAAAAGAAATTCTGTCTTTACCTTGCCTGTTGTGAAAAATGCCTTAATTATTCTATCCGGGGAGAATTACCAAAAATGGTAGCCCAACCTTTTCACAGTTAAGCATTAAATCACCAGCTTTAATATTCTAGATGACAACCGTTCTGAGACTGGTTATTCACAGAGCTACACCTGCTATCTCTTAACCTAGATGTCTCAGCATTTTCAGCAATTTTATTTCAAAGAATGGAGAATGAGTAAACACACTACAGAAGACAGCAATACGAGTGAAAAATAATTATAGTTATAAGTTCATAGGATGTTACTAGGCTATTGACCCAAGGGTCTTTACAGGCCTAGCCATTAAATCCCAATATAGTACTAGATGAAAAATGTTGTCTATGCCCAAGGTTTTTCCAGATAGAACTACCCATGTACAGCAGAGAAGCCAAGGCAATCCCCAGCAGAAATTTTAGGTTTCCCGTCCAGTCATCCAGGTTGTGCTTAAACAGGTTCATGTAGGTGCTCTGCTTGATATGGATTGGAAGCCTATTCCAGAAGAGTGGCAACCTCTGAGAGATATAGCTGTCTCTCCAGCAGGTACTATTCATGTTGCAGGCTAGACTGATGCCCCTGGAATGGGTATCTCTAGTCCCATTTGATTTGTGGATGTGCAGTGACAGTGTCCTCAATCTGTCCATATGAAACACATGCTGGACACTCTGAATTTTCTTAGTTAGAAATCTCTGAGGTCTCTCAAGTTGTTAAAGGTGTCTGGTACAGTACATAACAAAGGGAGCATTATATTCAATAACAGGCCTTATGATAACTCAGATAACTTTAAAACTATCAGCAATTTCAACAACTTAATTTCAAAGAATGTATAAAAACATCAACTTCTATGCCAGAAAAATAAGAATATTCAGCAGTAATCATATTTCAATTCTGATAACTCAAAAACTAGAAAAGATAATGCTCATCTACAACCGCTAGAGTAACTCCTGAAACACTGAGACTGAATGGCTGAAAGAACGGACTTAAATCTACTAAGTCTGAGAAACCATTTCTTGGCATACTCCTTTTTGCCCAAGGTATAGTGACCTTGGTGTTGGTATATTTAATTTTGGAGGTGCAGGGGGTTTGCCTCTCACATGTTGGGGTGCAGGAAGGCAAGCTCCCCTACATAAAGAAGTTTTAAGGAGAAAAGCAATTTTTTGGCCTTTCAGCATTCAGCATTTAAAATGCTAAGATTTGAATAAGGAGCCCTAAATTTGTGGTAGGTTTTGTTTAAAAGATCACAGAAGGAAACTGTTTGCTTTCCTTTGGTGATTTTTTTTTTTATTTCTGTGGACATTTCCATTGGTTAATTTTTGAAATGCCAGCATTGGTCATGTGTTTCATTTGCTGTGTAACACATCTGTCATTTCATTTTTCTTTGATGTGTATTTATTCTACTGGCAGGCTTCCCGATATAATGTTGCCTTCCCCTCCACCAGTCTCATGGCAGTGTAATTTTTATAGGCTCATAAGTTTATAAGTTCATAGATGTTTACTAGGCTAACGACCACAATGGCCTTTTAGCCATGCATCCCAAAAATCTGACAAGTTCTGATACCCTTGATAAGTGTAAGCGGGGGCTTGGGAGATGAAACATTTACAAGCTAGAACCAGGGAGAAGAACCATTTACAGGTTGCCTGTGTTCATTATAGACCTAGGTGCCAAACCAGGGATGAATTTCCTGTTCCCCATCCGGTTGTTCAGGTTGCATTTGAATTGGGTTAGGTAGGAACTCTGCTTCACATGGATGGCAAGCCTGTTCCAGAGACAGGATAATCTCTGGGATACATACCTGTCTCTCCAGCAGATCCTATTTATATCACAGGCAAGGTTTAAGTCTTTAGAATGGGTAATTCTGATGCTGTTTGTTTTGTAGATATGCAGAAGGCCCATCAGAATGGGGTCTGACAATGCCATATATGTCAGGCATAGATCTCCCCTCAAAAGCCTGTAGAAGACTGAATACAAGGCTAGAGTTTTGAGGCTGTCTGCATAGGACATTTTACTTAAGCCCTGTGTTCTTTTAGTGATGAACCTCTGTTGACGTTCCAGTTGCTGGATATGCCTAGGTACTTACCAAAGGGGGTGTTGTACTCAATGATAGGTTTGATGAATGCCAGATACAGTGGAACAATGACTTCCTTGGACTTGGATGCCATACCTTTATTTATAAGTTGTGCAGCATAGAAAGATTTCCTCACTACTGCAGACACGTGATCTTCAAAGGCTAGATTCCTATCTATGTGTGTCCCTAAGTCCCTGACTACTAGGTCAACTCTAAGTGGTGTGTTGTCAATATGATAGCTACCAGTGGTGGATGACTTCCTGAAGAATACTATTATGCATTTATTGGCATTATGTTTTAGTCCATGGCTCTGACATCAGTTTTTGATAATTGTCAGCCCCTCCTGGAGATCATTTGTTTCAGTGTGGGATTCAATGACAGTTCCTAATTTGCAATCATCTGCAAATTTAGTCAGCCAGAGACAACTAACATTGGCCTTGACTTCAGAGAAGTAAATGCCAAAAAGAATAGTTTTCCTAATAGAAGTGGAACAATGGCTTGGATTCAGAAAGGTTTACCTGGAGGGAAGGCCTTAGGGTCAGACATTCTCATTGTTGCATAAGTTCTGGTATAGATATTGAAATATAAGTGGAACAGACATTGGCTGGGATTCTGAATGATGTAGTGTGATGGGGAGGCTTTGTTTGAAAGTTTTTCCAACTACAATGACACTTTCTGATTCAAAGACAGCTCTAACGCTACTTGAATGTACCTAGCAGAAAGCAGTCTCATAGATAGAACTGCATACCAAAATGGCAGTCCAGGGAAGTGATGTGGGTAATGCTAATTAGCCATGCATTCTCCCTCCAGAAATGTCCATGTATCTCAATTGGTCAGCTCAGTAGCTCAGAAAAATCACTTGGCTAGTAAAATTCTATTCTAGGAAGAATAAATGACCTTCAAAAAAACAGCAGTCACACATTCACTCCTGTGGGAGTTCTCATGATGTTGGGAAGTTCAGTAAAGATGTGCGAGTCCAGAAGTATTCATGTGGAGTTGTGTGTGGACATGTGTACATGTTCACAGGAGCATGAATGAAGCATGTGTGTGTGTGTGTGTGTGTGTGTGTGTGTGTGTGTGTGTGTGTGTGTGTGTGTGTGTGTGTGTGTGTGCGTGTGTGCGTGTGTGTCTGTGTGTGTGTGTGTGTGTGTGTGCGTGTGTGTGTCTGTGTGTGTGTGTGTGTGTGTGTGTGTGTGTGTGTGTGTGTGTGTGTGTGTGTGTGTGTGTGTGTCTGAACATGTGTGCATTGGAGAGTACTTGTAGGTGGATAGGTGAGCGTGGTTGACTGTGGGGGGCTTCAAGTTGATGAATAGTTGTGGGTTTGTGGGTGAGAGTATCTAGGAGTATGTCTGCATGGTTGTCACTGTCTATGTGTGCATGTGTGTGTCTGCAGTGGGATGTCTTTGCTGACAAGAATAATGGGCCATTAGGGAGAAAACTAATGTTGTCAGGTCTGACAGTGTTAGTGTGAGATTCTGAGACATCATTCTAATGTGCCAGTAATAAGGACTTTTTCACTGAAGCCATACCAGTCTCTGAATCACATTTTCTTGCTGATACACTAATTAACCTATCCACATTGGACAAGTAGTGTGAGAAATGAACATGTTTCTGAATCTTAGGGATTGTCTTACCCAGCAGGAGGAGATGAGCTACCAAATCAGTATCAAACAACAAACAGTTAAATCTTGAAGACTTTCCAAATACTTAAACCTTTTCATCTTTTTTTTTTCAAATTAAGTTATTATTATTGTACTTGTTATGGTTGCTTCAGGTGGCTTATTCAAAGGTAATACAAATACAACTTCATATTAGGATATGAGTCAGATCCTGACTTCCTTCACAAAGCCCTTGCCAGTGATTTAAATAGGACCTGCAGAAGATATAGGCATGTATCCTAGACACCCCTTCTCTGGAATGAGCTCTCCATCATATGGAGCAGAATTCCTTCCAAACCTGATTCCAAAGTAACTTGGACAATTGGATGAGGTGCAGGAAATATCTCCCTTGTTTCGCACAAATGTCTCTAATGGACACAGGCAGCCTGCAAATGGTTCATCTCCCAAGCCCCAATATGTAATTGTTTCATCTCCCAAGCCCCTATATGTAATTGTTTCATCTTCCCAGCCCCTATATGTAATTGTTTCATCTCCCCAGCCCCTATATGTAATTGTTTCATCTCCCTAGCCCCTATATGTAATTGTTTCATCTCCCCAGCCCCTATATGTAATTGTTTCATCTCCCCAGCCCCTGCTTAAATTTATCATTGGTACCAGAACTTGTCAGAGACTTAGGATGTATGGCTAGGCTTAATATGGCCAAAGTGGTCATTAGCCTGGTACACTCCTATGAACCTACAAAGCTAAGTCAGTAGGTGTCATAGTTCATGGCTTGTAAAGCTCAACTAATTAGTGAAACTGGTCTCAGAGATTATTAGGTTTATTCAAAGTTACACTAGGCTTAATAATTTTAAGGCCTCAAGGAAGGGAAAGTCACAAAATATCAATTTTAAAAATGAATTTGTTATCTTATATAATTTTATTTTATTTATTTTACATTTGTTGACCAGGCTAGTCTAACTGGATATATGTCCATTTACAGTAAAGGCCCAGGGAGAAAAGCTCCAAGCATGAACAGTGACAACGTTTACAATATATAAAAGACATGTAAAATCACAGTACAGAGGCAACATTGATCAAAAGAAAAATTATACTAAACACAATAGTAAGTTTGAGCAAGACCCAATTAGGAGAGAAAACCCTTTTATTTTATCCTAAAACTATGAAGGAAAGTGTAGTGACCAGAATTAGAGGTTAGAGGAGTAGAGAAAGGGGTGAGAGCAGGAAGGGGAAGGAGATATCAGTCTGGGTTCACACATGGACAAAGACAGTGAGTTTTAAGATGTTCTTTAAGATGTTTCTTAAATAGAGAAGTAGAAGCAAGGGTTGATATTTCAGAAGGAAGCTGATTCCAGTTTTTACCTGCTGTGTTTGAAAAAAGTGAGTCACCAGCTTTGTTCTTAGATTTACTAGAGAAAACTAGGAGCTTATTAGCAGAGCGTAGTGTAGCCAGATTTTTCTATGGTGTAATCATATTAGTGAGGATAGGGGTGTTGTTGGGGTGGTATAGGATCTTTTGGGTGATAAGTAATTGTTGACAAAGTATATGGTTTTGTAATTCTAGCCAACTCAGTTGTTTGAGGTTGAGGCAGTGGTGAGTTTTAAAGGGGGAGCAAGTGATGAATCTAGCTATGCTATTATAACAGGTGGAAAGTTTGGAGAGGTTGTTTTTAGATAGGTTAGTAAATATAGCAGAGGCATAGAAAAGGGTAGAAATAAGGTGGGTCTGGGCAATAGTTTTTCTGGCAGAAGGGGTAAGGAAGGGTTTAATTCTATAGAAGGTACCAAGTTTTTTTATTAACAGACTTTATAGTGGAGTTAATGTGGTCATTGTAATTGAGGCGATTATCAATTGTTACACTTGGTAGGCGGGTTGTAGTATCTGGGGTTATGTTGGTAGCATTGTTAGAGGTTATTGAGAAGAATGGATGAGGTGATTTATGAGTTGGAGTAAAAAGCAGTAATTTTGTTTTTTTTGGGATTTAGGAGGAGGCAGTGTTGCATAAACCAATTTTCAACATTATGGAAAACAGTTTGGGTGAGGGACTGGAGAGAGGCTATGTTCTTAGCTGTACAGATCAGATTAAAGTAGAGTCATCTGCATATTGAATGCAGGTGGCTTGTGGAATGTTTATGTGTAGATCATTAATAAATAAGGAAAAAAGAAGGGGACCTAAGATAGAGCCTTGGGGTACTTCAATATTTACTGGAAGTAATGTAGACAGATTGTTATCCCAAAGTACTGCTTGCTGTCTGTTTTCCATTGTAATGCTTGTGGATTGAGTGAATTGGCTTTTAGTTTGTCTAGAAGTAAATTATGGTTAACCATATCAAAGGCTTTTGACAGGTCAATAAATAGCGCAGAGGAAAAAGAGCTATTGTTACGATTTTTCTTTATAGAGTCGGTGAAGGATAGCAGGGCAGTCGTTGTGCTATGGAATGGCCTGAAGCCATGTTGGCAGTTTGTCAGTAGATTATTTTGTAGAAGGTGGTTAAGTAGTTGTTTGTGAATAAATGTTTCCATTATCTTAGCTCTTGTGGAGAGTAAGGCAATAGGTCAATAGTTAGAAAGCTCAATAGACGAGCCACCTTTATGTAGAGGGATGATGTGGGATACTTTCCATATGGTAGGGATTTTGCCTTCTGAGATAGTTCTATTAATAAGGATAGAGATGGGATAGTCTATGGCTTTTGTGGAAATTTGTAGGTATTCAGCTGGGAGACGGTCAACCGAAGGGGTACAAGGCTTCAATTTTTGAAGGAGCTTACAGATGAGAGATGAAGGTACAGGTTGTATTTGAAAGGTAGGAGATGAAGTCTTGGAGGTATTTAGTGGGGAAGCAGTAAAAGGAGGTAAATAATTGGCTAGGGTTAGAATGGTTTCTGTAAAGTAGTTATTAACGGCATCAGGAATCTGGTTGGAGTTATTTTGGTTGAATCCTGCAGGGGCAGGAGTTGTAGAGTGGCCTGGCTGAAGAAGTTTGTTTATCCCTGACCAAAATTTTTGTGGAGTTTGTTGACTGGTTTGTTGGAGGTGAAGGTAGAAGTCTTTTTTGACTCTAAGAATATCTTTCTTGGTGACATTTCTTAACTGTTTAAAGTGGAGGTGATCTGATGGACATTTGGTGGCTCTCCATTTAGCCCTGATTTTATTTCTGAGGAGCATCTTTTGCCTAGTTTGTTTTGTGAGCCATGGGGCAGATTTGGTTCTTATTCTAGAAGAGTGATAAGGTGCATGGTAATCTAGGATTTGAAGAAAATTAGTATTAATGTAAGTCACTGCTTCATCAAGTTCAAGATGAGTCATTGGTGACCAGTCACATGCTTGTAGTTTGTTTAGGAAGCTGTCTGGATTAAATAATTTTTAGAGCGGGAGGTTTTGAAATTATTAGTAGTTGGGATATGGACTTTTTGTCTAATAATGTAGGTAAGCATATGGTCGCTGATATCGTCAGGAAGGGTTCCTGGTGTATACGTTTCAGGGTGGCTATTAAAAAGGATCCAGTCAAGCGTGGTTTCCTTACTGCTAGGTTTGTGGATTCTAGTAGGAGTGGTTTTTATTTGTGAGAATCCAAAGAGATTTATGTGATTAGTAGGGTTAGGGGAACTGCAGGTGGACCAGTTGATGTTAAAGTCACCCAGTACAGTGGTCTCCTGGGGTAGTTTGGTAGAGAGGTAACTAAGTAAATTTTCAAGAGTGTTGGTATTGTTACCAGGGGGGAGATACATACAAATTAGATAGATAGATTTGGAATTGTTGATATGGAGTTTGGCAGTCAGGGTTTCAGACTTTGTATCTAATGATGGGAGCACATTAAAGGGGGAAATTTGGAGATTAGATTTATAGAGAATGGCTATACCTCCACCTTTTTTGGTTTTACGGTCACATCTAAGGATATTATAGCCAGGAGGGGTAATTTCCTGGTCCAGAGCAGATGGTTTTAGCCCAGTCTCTGTAAGGCAGAGAATATCAAATGAGTTCACTTTTAGGAGTGCATGCAGGTAGGAAATTTTATTGTTTATACTTCGAATGTTAAGGTGAGCTATCAGGAGGGAATTAGGTGGTTTAGTTAATGTAGAGATCACAGGCAATGTTAAATTGTCTAGGTAGTTGGTTTAGTCAGTATTGGGGCCAGGGTCTGGATGAATATCACCGTCTAGGAGGGGTAATTCTTTAGCCTTTTGCAATAACTTTTTTTAGATGGGCCGTTAATCATATAGAAGAGAAATATTATAAGAATAATGCAAAAATCACAGACATTTGTACTGAGGATACCCTAAATGTGACAGAATTTCTCAGTACCTCTATTCTGTGTTTATGGAAGTGTGATCTGAAAAAAAGAACTGGGTTATAATAATCTCATCAGCTGTGCCCCTGACCCCTCCCTACAGTGCATTATGGGCAAGAAGTATCTTTCCAATGAAGCAAAATCACATCAGCATGTCTGGTCTCATGAGCAATTTAGGGTTAGAAAAAAATTAGTAAAAAATAGTTAGCCAAAAGAGATGGAGTTTCAATATATATTAAAGACACACACACACCTCCAGGCACACAGGAGACACTGCAGGTGCAGTAAACCATTGACAATACCCCTATTCAAATCATAGCTAGCTACAGCCCCCCAAATTTGACTCAAGTTTTCCACTCCACCTATCTGGAACTCTTTGAATCTATCAAGATTCAACCCTTTACCCCGCTTGGGCAACTTTAACTACCCAACCATAGATTTGAAAAACTACTCATTCCAGAATACAAATGCCCAGAGGTTCCTCGATGTTATCAATGCAAATATCTTGGAAGAGCTAGTTGATACCCTTACAAGAGGTGATAATATCTTGTACTTGGTATTAACCAACATGAGTAACCACTGCAGCACCCCTACAGTATCATCCTCCCTGGTAAGATCCAACCACAAAGAGGACACTTTCGAAATCAGCTAGGGTCAAACAAAAAAACTTCTCCAAAGCTGATTATAACCTCCTGAGGGATGGTATAAACAGCTTCACAGCAACCACCCCTCTGTTGGAACTGGCACCAATGTCCAAATCTACACCAAAGTACTATATGAGCACTTACATAGATGCATGGAATCAGAAATACCTGACAGGACAAAATCATTATCTGAAAGGAAGAGTAAACCTGTCTGGTGGGCATCTGCAATAAATAAACTATATAACAAAAGAAAAAAAATTGCTGTCCAGGACCAGGAAGGAGCAGATGCCCAATTGGAAGCAATCTCTCCTTAGCTTAAACAAACAAATACGAGCACTAATGAAATCCTCTAAAGCCAATTCAGAGTCCAAATTAGCCACATCTAGTAGAGACAATCATAAGGCCTTCTTCACATATGTCCACAATCTCAAAGGAAGCACCCAGATCTGTTCAGAACACAAATGCTGTAGAAATAGCCAACCTACTAGCTGACAGATTTAGCGAAAACTTCACCGCTCTGTCCCTCCATCAATAAATCAGGACATCCTCAGTACCTGCCCCCCTCCCCTTATGTCTAGGGAACAGGTCGTCACTGCCCTCTCAAAGGTAAAACATACAGCCTGCATGGGACATGATAATATCTCAGGTTGCATCCTACATGAATTCAAGCTTAATTTGCAGCACCATTAGGCACCCTATTCAAACAAAGTCTGAGCACCAGCTTTGTCCCAACTGAGTGGAGGACAGTCACTGTCATCCCTTTACACCAAAGTGGCGTGTCCACTGATCTGGGAAATTATAGACCCATCAGTCTAACTAGCCTGATCTGCAAGGGCCATGGAACAGATTATCATGGACCTCATTAACAGGGACATTGGCAACCTACAAACACTCGACCCCACACAGTTTGGCTTTGTCAAGTGGAGGTCATGTCTGTTAAAGCTGGTCGACTTCTTTGTGACAGTCACCAAAGCCATGGATTAGGGGAAGACAGTGCACATCACCTACATTGACCTGGCCATAGCCTTCGACACTATTCCCAACTAGGCCATAATCGATAAACTCTCTCAACTAGGCATTAACCCATATGTTATCAGACATGTACCAAACTGGCTCACTGATAAAACCCACTTAATCAAAATAGGGAAAGCTACCACAAACAGTAGACCCAGCAGATGACTCCAACCAGGGCATGATCATCAATTCCCCAAGTGATGTGGATGTCCTCCAAGATGGTCTCTCCCAAACAAATGACTGGTGCCAGAAACATGGCCTCAAGCCGAATGACAAAAAATGCATTATCATCCCCTTTGAAGAGAGTGATATCCCCACATATTATCACATTAATAACAACATCCTAAGCACACAATGAGTCGTGAGGGATTTGGGCACACAAGTTGATAGCAACCTGATTTTTGACCACCCTGCTGCTTCCATTGTACAGAAAGCTTTCTACATGTCCCACCTCATAATTAAGGGTATCTCATCTAGGGACAAGGAGGGCATAACATCTCTGTATTCTTCCTGTATAAAGTCAATAATTGAGTACAATGCCCCCTTCAGCATGTACCTCACAAAGCACATGCAGCAGCTGGGGATACCACAGAGGTTTCTCACCAGAAGAATCCAGGGCCTCAAACATCTACCCTAAACAGATAGGCTAAAAGCTCAGTCCCTCTGCTCAGTTTCATACAAACTCCTCAGAGGTTACCTCTGTTTGTTATACAAAGCAATCTCAGACTCTGCCTTGATGAGACAGCTGCATATCCACAAGTCAAGCTCCACTTGAGTAACTCACACACTTGACCTCAACCTGGTCTGTGACATCAATAGGACTTGTTGGTGGGACAGATTTGTGTCCCAGAGACTCCCCCATCTGTGGAATAGAATCCCACTCCACGTCAAGCAGAGTAATTCATTATCCCTTTTCAAGCACAACCTAAATTACTGAATGGAAACAGAAAAGACACCCTTGTAATTCTACCTGTGTCCCTGCTGGACAGGGGGTTTGTGTGCTGGCTTTTCTAAACATAGGCTGAACTCTTGGTTAGGCTTATAAGGACCTCAGAGCCAATTACCTAGTAACTTCCTATGATCCTATTGAGCTGTTGGCAGGTTTGGCTTATACAGAACTTCATGACAATATAAAAAGTATAGTTTCTTTCCACAGAGATCCCTTAACCAGTAGTTTGCATGATGAATTACATTTTGTTTAGTATTTAATGCATTTTACTTGGCAATGGATATTCAGCAGGCACAGATGGTTATTCTTCAACTGTTACTGTTGATTTTTTTAGACAATGCCACAAGATTCAAAAGGTAAGTTTTCTTGATAGATCTGATGAAGTTTGTTTATTACAGATGTAAGTGCTAACCGTGTTTGTTTTAGTGAATAAAGTTAGATTAGTTGCCTTTTCCAGGTCCTGACACTTTTTAATATTGCAAACAAGGTACTTCATCGATAAACTGTAAAACTTTCAAGTAATATGCAAGGCAGTAAGATATAAATCGGTTGTAGGAAGATATAGCAGCAAGCATGTACATTCAGCCTGTATACTGGTGGTGTTTACATTAAATAACTATTTGCTTGGACTTAGCATAAAGGTATAAAACTATCTACAGACAAGAAAAGGTGGGTAGTGGGAGTGATCTAAGAGAAAAGCATAAAATGTGAATATTGCAGACTTCTTAAAGAGAGACAAAATGTTGCACAGAAGGGGATGGAACTGTAAAGGGCTTTGTGTGAAATCTCTGTTCAGCTGCGCAGGATGTGGGCTGTCTGTATAACTGATAAAGTGTGCAGTATTTCAGCAACTAAGAAAAATGGAGGACGAGATTATTTGCTGAAGAGGTTGGTCCAGTGGTACTAGTGACTTAGAAAGAAAGAATAAGGATGAATATTACTAGAAAGATAGAAATGGTCACCCCCACACAACATGACTTTTGTCCAAAACACAGTACTACTACTGCCCTCCTATCCTTCATCAACACTATTTTTCTGGCTAGGATAACAATAAACTTGTGTCTTGCTTATTCCTTGAGCTCTCAAAAAGCATTTGATACAGTCTGTCACTCCCTTCTTTTAGACAAACTGACCCATCTTAACTTCTCCACCTCTACCATTGCTTGGTTTTCTAGTTATCTCACAGATCGACTACAATCGGTCAAATGATACTCTGATCTCTCCTCACCTCTCCCTATCAAAATGGAAGTTCCCCAAGGATCTATTCTTGGTCCACTATTCTTCAATATAGGTTCATATGTTCATAAGTAGGTACTAGGCTATTGGCCCAAGGGCCTACATAAGCCTAGCCAACAAGTTTCTCTGGCTTACGCCACTCAAGAAAGTTATTTTCCTGTACCACTGTCGAGCAGAGACACAGAAGTGATCCCCGGTGTGTATTTCCTATTTTCCATCCACTCATCAAGATTTTTCTTGAAGAGTGCTAACGAAGAACTTTGCTTGACATAGATGGGTAGTCTGTTCCAGAGTATGGGAAGTCCCTGGGACAGGAATCTATCCCCCCAGCATGTCCTGTTTATTGTGGCGACAAGGTTTAGGTCCATAGAGCATGTAGCTCAAAGGAATTGGGATTTCTTTAGGTATAGCATGTCCAACAGCTCTGGGTTTGACATAGCTTTATATGTTAGGCAGAGATCACCTCAGAGTAGGCGATATGCAATGGAGTAAAGCTGGTGTTTTTTGAGGCGGTCAGTGTAGGGCATTTGTTTGAGGCCAGTAATCCTCTTTGTGAGGTACTTCTGTGGCCTTTCCAGCTGTTGCAGATGTCTTGTGAGGTACATTCCAAAAGGGGCATTGTACTCTGTAATGGGTCTAATGAGGGTCGAGTAGAGGGGAATAATGACCTATTTTTTTCCTGGATGAGAACCATTTTATGATGAAGTATGCCAAGTAGAAGGACTTCCTGACTACTGTGGCAATGTGATTATCAAAGGAGAGACTACTGTCTTTATTCCTCCTGCCCTTTGTCATCCCTTGTCCAATATGCTGATGACTCTACAGTCATCTCCATTACAGACAATCTCTCACACTTAAATTCTGTTACTCAGAAATTTTAATTTTGTTGAAATGTGTCTCTCTAACAACCAGCTAATTCGGAATCCTAAAAAAAAAAAAAACTCTTACTTTTTCTTCCCAAAAACCTAAGCCACTTTAAATCCAGTTTTGCAATCCACTCTCTAAATAACACACCTATTGCAGTCGAACCCTACACAAAACTTCTAGGGTTTATGATAGATGACCATCAGAAACTTGATTTGCATGTTAATAATTGCATTAAAAAACAAATCAGAAACTTGGCCTCTTATACAGAAGTAATAAGTTCCTAACTAACAAAGCTAAAGTCTCCCTTTCTCATGCCTATCTGCTCCCTAGCCTATTGCATAGCTCTCAAATCCTCACCGACCTCCAAACTTCTCTTCTTATGAAGCTAGAAACTACCTATAACAAAGACGCCAGATTTTCTACAAGCCAAAACTATAGACTTCATCACGGTTTCTCTTTAAAATACTTAAACTGGCTTGAACTGCCCCAGCAGGTTCTCCTCTCTCAGCTTCAGGTTATCCACTCTAGCTTGTAAAAATTGTCTTTCTGTCCTATCCTATCTCCTCTTTTTCTTTTGACATTTTCCCGGTTAGGGGTCGCCACAGCAGATCACCTGTCTGCTCAATATTGGCAGTAGAGTTTTGCAGTGTCGAGTTGCCAACCTGGTGCCCAACCTTCCACAGAAGGCACATACATGCACACACTCACACCTAGGGCCAATTTAGAGTGTCCAATCCACCTACAGCATGTCTTTGGGATGTGGGAGGAAACCGGAGCACCTGGAGAAAACCGACATGACCACAGGGAGGACATGCAGACTCCACACAGAAGGCACCCCAGCTGAGGATCGAACTTGAGAACCTCTTGCTGTGAGGCAGCAACGCTAACTGCTGCACCACTGCAGCCGCCCCCTAACCTGTCTCCTCTAATCTCCTTTTAAACTCCTACTAGGACTTTCTGAAGCTCAGACCAAGACTTACTACTAATTTATAAACCTAAGAGCAAAACTGGGCAAAACCTCTACAGTTACTACCCTACCATTTCTTGGAACAAACTCCCATTGGAAACTAGATTACTCAAAAAACAAACAAAAAAAAAACAAAGAATTTAAATCAGCCATCAAAGAATACCTAAAAAGTTGCTGGTCCTGCCACTGTACTAACCCTCCATAAACTGCCTTCCTCTCCTATGTGGCTTACTGTCTGCCCTTCTAATTTAACCTCTATTATGTGTATGCTCTCTTAGCTATCTTATTTTGGTATAACATGTCACTCAGTCTTAAAATAGTCTCTACTATTTACCACCTGTATTACCTCCACTATTGTATCTACCATGGCTGTACTTACATATTGTTTCTGCACACATCTTTAAGTTCATTAGAAACTTAAGCTCTGTAGATAATTTTGATGCTTCACTTTTCTAAATGGAATTTTTTTTGTTTTTAATACTATTACCATCTACAATTCTAATTTATTGCAATTTTTATTGTAAAAATTTATTGTAAACTTGTGGAGCATTTCTTCCTAGGCCTGGGCTATCAGCTCAGTTTGACAAATCTAGTCAACATATGTAAAATAAATAACTAAATAAATAAATAAATCCCATCACCCAACAGAGGAGAAAAAGCATGTAAGACAAAGTAGTAAAATAAGTGCCAACAAAATCAAACAGTGATTGAAGTACACATGAAAATACAATAAGACAGTCTGAGGAATGAAAGAAGACAGAAGAGGTAAGCAGCAGGAAGACAGCAAGTAGGTGACAGGGGCATGCAAAGATCAGGGAAAAGGAGCAAAATGTGAGGAAAATATGGAATGACAGGAGAAACAAACAATAAGAGGTGATCAGTTGGGCATGGGGATCTGGCTATGGCACAGAAGGGGAAAATGAGTGCAGTATCGATGAAGAGGCATGCAGTTTTATTTTCCTGATGGAGGCCCCCTTTAGTGTTGTTGCCTCACAGCAAGAGGTTCTCCCATTCAATTCAGCTGGAGCACCTTCTGTGTGGAGTCTGCATGTCCTCCCCGTGGTCGAGTGGCGTTCAAATGACATGAGTGAATGGGCGTACCTTCGTTGAAGGTTGGGCATCGGGCTGGCACCTTAGCACCGTAAAAATCTACTGCCAATCATTAGCAGACTGGAGTTCTGCTGTGGCGACCCCTAACTGAGAAATGCCAAAAGAAGAACAAGGCCCCTTTGTGAATGTAGTTCAAAAAGCATCACGGAGAACAAATTCTGAATTGTGAGCCAGATTGTGCCACAGCTCCAACTGAGAAAGTTACTAGTGTTTTATTAACTGAGTTTGTTGAATGTTGAACTAATTGCTGATTATGCACTTATTTTTTATTAACTTATTTCAGTTGGTTTTAAAACTTTGGCTGGTAATTCATATCTTGACATTATATTTAGTTGTAGGATTTAGGTCTGTATAGTCTACAGATTTAATTCTTATTAAAAATGTGGACATATAATTTAGGTCATAGCATATTAGCTCTAGTATTATAACTTTTGAATTAACTACATATTAAGAACACAATATTTTTCTGAAGTCAACTGGGAGGATAGCAATGAATGGCATTTTGTCATTTCCCCTATCCAAGGAGGAGTACTGGATTTCCACCTATATCTACAATTCATGGCAGACCTCTGATAGTGAAGTTCTGCCCCAAGTAATTGTGTAATTTATTGATAGGCCAGCTGCCAACATGTACTTCAATAACATGATTACCTGCCAGACATACAGAAAGGACTGTAAGTAGAGCCAAAACAATAAAAATCCAATTTGTCTGAGGATGACCGCTTGACTCATCTTGACTCTCTCTCTCCTAAACTAACAATATGGCTGCAGCCAGCCAGTACTAGAAGTAAGTAGTCAATATATCAACAAAGAGCTTGATCCTCAGGGTTACAGGAACAAAAAGAATTTCGTAAGTAAACAGATAGGCAGATAGATGGATACATGGTCAGTATTTGCATTTTGAGGGTCCCCAGTAAATGTCAAGTTGGGTGCCCCAGACACTTTGTGTAAGTATAAGTCTTCACTGCCACCCCTTCTAAGCAATCTTTTAGTCTACACAGCAGATGTTTAGGAGTAGTATGCACAGCAGATGTTTAGGAGTAGTATGCACAGCAGATGTTTAGGAGTAGTATGCACAGCAGATGTTTAGGAGTAGTATGCACATGCAGAAATGTAGCAACAATGCTCTTTGACAGGTATGTAGCAACAATGCTCTTTGACAGGTATGTAGCAACAATGCTCTTTGACAGGCATGTGTATACACAATAGCAGCTTTTGTGGGGTCCTCACATACTCAAGGATAATTGGGATCCACAATAGTTGCAGGTATCATGGGTGCTTAAAGCCAGCTATGATGTTAGTTTTAATAGACAGAATGTCCATCAAGAGAATTTAACTAAATCAAGGACACTGTCAATGTTAAAACATTTAATGAAAGTATGAAGCCTTCTGCTTGAGAAAACCCTGTTACTAAAACCAGAGATATATATGAATTCTTCATCCTATGAATTATTATTATCCACCTAGTTTACTAAGTACAAAAAAACTGCTGTTCTGGATTTTCTTGGTTTGACAAACATAACAAACTATCAAAGTAAGATAACTTTCTGTGGTTGGAGTCACCACAGGACCAGGGGGCCCCAGCAACCATCAGCTTTACTGGTGCCTAAAGCCAGCTATGGATTGATGGATGGATAGACAGCTAAGTAAGTAAAACAGCAGAGTAATCTTCACTTTCCAATTTTGGTTTACAGCTGTTCAGTCCGGACATGCCTTTGGGACAATGCTGAGGTGTTCTGGTTAACATGCCTTTTTGTGTTGCATGGAATTCTGGTACTGTTCCAGAACTCCATGTCTTTTCAGTGTTGTCTAGAATTCTGCAACAGTAGCTCCATATTACCAAACTGGAGTAGTTGTCCCCATTTTCAAAAAATAGAGTCTGTTCTAGCTATAGATGGAGCACTCTCCTCAGTTTCATTTGGAATGCATATGGCAGTGTGCTGGAAAGGAGATTTGCCATGTTTGAGGAGTCTCTGATTCGGGAGAATCACTGCAAATCTCATGCTGTCCCTTTTGGAAAGGACCAGCTGTTTGTCAATACACAGATATTGGAGGGAGTTGTAGACATTTACACATTCTGTGCACTCGTATTTTCTGAATTTGGAGAAAGCATAGCATTGTGCACCCCAAGATATCTTCTGTGGAATGTTATAAAGTTATGGGGCCCCAGGGGTACTCTTGCATGCCATTCAGTCCAATCTGAGGGTGAATATGGGGTTCCAATTGTGTTCACATTTTCTGCAGTACATTCAGTACAGCAAAAGATGGCACAGGATTCCACAAAGGGTATCTTTTTTTATGTGCACCTATTCATAGTTGTGATGAATATGATATCCGGGTACAGTCAAGGTAGGCTGAATTCTACTTTGAGGATTGAAAGTAACATCTTTCTGGTCTACAGATGGTGATGTCCTCTTAGCCTCAGGTGGCACTAATGTGCAGATTATGTCTGCATGAATAACAAAAAAATGCTGCATGTGACCACTGTGAGCTTAAATGATCATCATCTTCTTTCGATTATTCCCATTAGGGGTCGCCACAGTGGATCATCTGTTTCCATTTCATCCTGTCCTCTGCATCTTGCTCTGTCACACCAACCACATGTATGTCCTCTCTCACCTCATCCATAAACCTTATCTTAGGCCTTCCTCTTTTCCTGTTACCTGGTAGCTTTATCCTTAGCATCTTTTTTCCCAATATACTCAGCATCCCTCCTCAGCGCATGTCCAAACCAACATAATCTTGCCTCTCTGGCTTTGTCTCCAAACCTTCCAACCTGGGCTGACCCTCTAATATACTTATTCCTAATTCTGTCCACCCTCGTCACACCCATTGCAAATCTTAACATCTTTAACTCTGCCACATCCAGGCCTAACTCCTGCCTTTTTGTCAATGCCACTGTCTCCAACCCATATAATATAGCTGGTCTCACTACCCTCTTGTAGACCTTCCCTTTCACTCTTACTGGTACTTGTCTGTCACAAATCACTCCTGACACTCTTCTCCACCCACTCCACTCTGCCTCTACTCTCTTCTTCACCACTCTTCCACACTCATCATTACTCTCCTCTATTGATCCCAAATATTTAAACTCATCCACCTTCGCCACCTCTACTACTTGCATCCTCACCATTCCTATATCCTCCCTCTCATTCACACACATATATTCTGTCTTAGTCCTGCTGACCTTCATTCCTCTTCTCTCTAGAGCATACCTCCACCTCTCCAGGGTTTTATCAACCTGTTTCCTACTCTCACTAAAGATCACAATGTCATCTGCAAACATCATAGTTCACTGGGACGCCTGTCTGATCTCGTCTGTCAACCTGTCCATCACCATTGCAAATAAGAAAGGGCTCAGAGCCGAACCTTGATGTAATCCCACCTCCACCTTAAACGTATCTGTCACTCCCACTGCAGACCTCACCGCTGTCACACTACCCTTGTACATATCCTGTACCACTCTTACATACTTCTCTGACACTCTCGACTTCCTCATACAGTACCACAACTCCTCTGTAGGCACCCTGTCATATGCTTTCTTTAAGTCTACAAAAACACAATGCAACTCCTTCTGACCTTCTCTGTACTTCTCCTTCAACACTCTCAGAGCAAACATCGCATCTGTAGTGCTCTTTCCCAGCATGAAACCATACTGCTGATCACTAATCATCATGTCCCTTCTTATTTACTGTGCAATTGATCTTCAGATCAAGACAAATCTATGAATTGTTTAATATTTGCTGTCGTTTGTATACTGCAGTTTTATTTTTATTCTTGTTATCTAAGGTACTAGTTATGGATGGAGCATTCCTCCTGGGATCTCTGCTTTAAATAAACATTGTATAGTTACACTAGCCAGAAAATCAACTGCAGTTAATTATGTGCTAATTCAGTTTTAGTGTACTTATCTCACCTCATCCACGGAGGAAAAAAAGTACTGGCTGAGTATCAGCATGGTGAATTCAGTCAGAGAACAGTAACGCAGTTTACTCAGTTATGAGAAGCATGCACACTAACTGCATGAGTCAAGCAATTGTCTTTTGTTTCAAAAGGAATGATTTCCTTATGACAGTAGAGTTGCTTTGTAGGAACCAGTTATCTAGTGAGCATTTAAATCAACATACAGCAGTATTGAATTAAATGCATATCTTTATCTCATGTATACACACACACACACACACACACACACATATATATATATATATATATATATATATATATATATATATATATACATAGACAGATATACATAGCTACACATGATACACACACACACATATATATATATATATATATATATATATATATATATATATATATATATATATATATATATGGATGTAGGAGGTTTGCTCAAATGAGCAAACGTCCGAATCCATAACAACCAAACACACTTTAACAAAAGCGCTTTTATCAAAAAAGCACTTTTGTTAAAGTGTGTTAAAAAAAAACTGCATTAATGTTTATACTATATATAGTAAAGATTTCTATACTTACAGAGATTCTCTTTGTGACAACAAGTTCCTTGTTTGTTGAAACATTGGTGGAATCTTCAAAAGTAAAGGGATGAGACTGAGTTTATGTACTCCATAAATACTGATTTAATTGTACTTTACAAGAAGCATGAAGTTATTTTTGAACTATATATACACAATTATGACTATCCATCTACTTTAGTCTATACAGTTTTGTTAAATGAAATCCTGCAGAGATGGTTGCTTTAGTGGGATATCCTAAGAAGTGATGAATTCTAGTGTTTATATATAAAATGCAGCAGTGGCCTTATTAAAATACATATACTCTATGTTAATGCCACTTTTATGGTCTATGGATTCTTTTGATGTGAATACTTTTATATATATTGTTGGAACCACTTATTACAAATATGTTGGTGAATAAATTCAAAATCAGGGTTGAATTTCTAAGGGCCTTTGAATAATCCTGGAATTCATCATGTAGCCTATGTATATTATCCACTAATACCATTCTGAATCCTAGATCAAAAGAAAAGAGATTACTTTTCAGATGTATTGCATATCTGAATGACAGACATGCTGTAAATGGTAATTTCCCTAGACTGTTTTCAGGAAAACTATCATACTAACATAATTGCGATGGTTCCTTGTCACATAATATTTTTGCCATTTTATCCCATCTTCTAATGACATGCTAAAGTTGTATTAATTCCTACCCTTTTTCTACAATGTGTGAAGATAGCTGTTGTCATGGCAGCCCACATATTAAAAAAACATGTCAGAATAATGGACCCCCATCAGCCAATCCACACTTGGGAAGTGAGGCTGCCCGTTGTTCAGTGTGTAATGATTAGCAGTGCCCTGGGGGTTTGTCTGACTCTTAAGGTATATACCAACTGGGTCTTAACCTACACAACTAATGAACTGTCAGTCAATAAGACCTTGCTTGTATAACAACTGTTTGGTTATCTTAAATGAAGGCGTTTAGAAGTAAATAAGCCCTAAAATTATGTCATTAGAGTAAATCAGATGATATGCAGTTTGGAGTAGTATTAGGTGAAAAAGAATAAATAAATAGCCCAGGACCACCTCAGTGTAATGCTAATTACTATTTACACATGTAATAATTTGTCATTACAGAAAATATTAGACAGTAATAAATGACAGTAGGAATAGCATTATATTAACAGAGAAACACATAATTCTCATTTTCAAGACTTTTTTTGTTACTGTAAATAATTATGTTTTAAAGAAAATTAACTTTGATGCTAATACCAGTAATGAGGATGACCTTAAAATGTTTTCTTACATGTGAACTGAGGCATAATGATTGTTATAACATTTTAAAATTTAATAGACTGTTCGCAGGCTGATGAGCATATTTTCTCCCATAACATATGGAGAGGGTATACACACTCTGAATTCATACAAGCACTGAAAATGGAAGTTGATACTTTTAGATAAAGACCCCTTGCTCTGTTTGCTATGGAGTAAGAATTATTTCCCATATTTTCTTGCAAATGCTGAAATACTAATGATACATCAAGAAGAAGGCTTGACCTTTAATCAGTTTGGTTTAAGTCTTTGACTTCTTTGACCGTCATAGTCTTAGAAATTCCAAGTACCTATGCTATTTTACTAGTTATCTGCATTCTTCTGATTCTGTTGCGTATATTTAACACAAATAAAAATCAAGAGATATTGTTTATGTTTTAAAGAATCTTAGTACATTTATGCCTTGCTCTTATTCTACAGCTTTCAGCATAATTCTTAAATATAAAACAAACTGACATGGCTCCTAGAGGCTCTCAGTTACTGACTCACAGCACTGTCATTGTACTTAATTAAAGAAAACAGTAACCATTTGAAATGTCAGGACCTTCTTTTTTCAGTGTGTCTGCATTCTGTATTTCAAGTGTCAACATTTCAAAGGGGAGCCAGAGAAAGTACCTCTTTATGTCTCAAATAAGTCATATAAAGTTTTTACAAATGTAGTGCTGGGGAAAGACAAAATATTACAAATGTACTGCCAGAGAAAGGCAAAATGTATCATCAACAAAATCCAATTAGCATGATAGACCCTAAGGTTTCATGTCTATAATAAGGAATTAAAATACAATACAAAATTATTACAGTAATCTGGTGTATTAGCATTGGTCATATTTTCAAGATATGAAGAAAACACATTTATGGAGTTTTAGGATAGAGTTTTTCTTTAAATACAATAACTATCCAAAGTAAACCACCTGGACTGTAGAGAAATGTTCTGGCAGTTGAAACTGTAAGCCCAATATTATACCTGGGCTAAATGATATAAAATAACATTAACTGCTTTTTGCAGAAAAATCTAATAACATTTAATAATCCTTACTGTGAAAATTTTAAAATGTTCTTTTATGAACTTTGGTATTATTTATATAACTTATTTGTACTATAAAGATGGAAACAATATAAGCCATGTGATGTACTTTTAGATATTTAAATGTGAATTTGTTTGCATGCCTTTGACTCTGAAGAAGTCTGGTTTGTGGTGAAAGCATTAAGTCATACCTTTATTAAAGTGACTGTGGAGAAAGTTTAGTTCAGTTTTTAGTTATTTTGGTATATTTTGTGCAAACTCGAGTGATTCCATGTTTAACATTGGCTAGTTGCTTCTTGTTATTGGGTGTACTTGGAACCATGGATGTCTTTACAAGGGCTTTTTGTGGATTTGCATACTGAAATAATGAATGAGAAGGATTTAGCTAGCTTAACTGTTGAGCTCACAAAATTAATTCAGCTGTTGAGCCAGCAATAAAAGAGTGAGAGGTACCTAGCACATCTACCAACAACTCCTGCTTCATGGTGGATTTATTAGTTAATAGCTCTTGTATTTAATACCTCCTGTTGTATTTCTTGTATTGTTCTGGATGATAACCATACGTCATTTTCTAGGCTAGGCCAATGGTTACAAACAGACTTTTATTTCTAATGAGATGGCGAAACTAAATACAGATCACTATCTGTGCAACTTAAGAATATGGAAAAAATTGTTCTTTAAACATTGATGTTTACAATTGGACAATTGTGTAGTTAAAAGAATGTTTCAAAGTGAGATAGGTACATAGGGGTAAAGGGCATAGAAATGCATAAATGGATTACAAATTCTGTTTTTCATCAGGATTATTTAATTTAACTGACCAATTTGGATTTGATTTAATGAGACATTATTAAAGCTAATGAAAGACAATTTTCATATATTAACTGTGAGCTGATTGCTTTAAACATCTCCATTGCTAGTGATTTGATTTTTTTCTAACATATCAGGAGACTTATGATTTTGTGTTTAAAAAGGTGGATGAACATGTCAAGGAGGTTAAGGACTGAAAAAAAAATGAAGCTTAGGTTCGATAAAATTAAACATAAAGATGGAGTAGCCTATCTGGCACCAAAGTCTGTCAAATAAGGTGGGCTGGAAAGAGGAAGTAATGATCAATCTACTACTTGCATGGATCTTTTATAAGCTGTTACTCTGAAAAACAAGCAAGTTGATCATGCTTATTCATCCATTAGTGATCACCATCCTAGAGTCACAACAAGGAGTTATTTGACCCACAACAAAGAGTATTTCCATCTCCTAGCAGAAGTCGGTCCAAAAAGAACAAAATCCCACACCCCACCTTTTGAAGAGAGAGTGAGGTGGGGGCTGTGGGGGATCTCAGTGTAGGAGTCAGTGAAGCTTGTTTTAGATCCATCTATTGTAGATATGCATATAACTGACAATTTTAAGATGTGTAACTACAAAGGAATTAATTCTATGTAATTACATTGTTTATTTCAGCAATATTTTTCCTTTGCTCCTACTACAAAGTTTAACTTGGTTAACATCTTATGTGACCTGAAACGGTTTGTACACAAATTGAACATGATGTTATGTTTTAAAGTCAAAAATGATGCTCATAAACCAGAGTATCTATCTAGAAGTAGTATGTTTAACCCTCACTTAATCTGTTTTGCCTTTTTAAAAAAACAATGTAAATAAAGTTTAAGGAAATGGACAACAATGCTGGCATTTTCTTTAATCTATGCCTGATGAACATTCCTTATTACATGACTTAACATCTAACAAGTCTATAAGAATAATGAAAACAGATAAGGAGAAGGGTAGTTTTAATGGTTACTATTAACTATCTGGGTGATATACTTCACTTTTCATATGATGGTGAACCTTCTGAGAACATTTCTTTGAATGGAATTAATGTTTTTTATAACAAGATTGATATGTGGTTGGAATATTTAATGTTCAAACAAAAAATTGTTATCTCCTTGTAGGATTATTTGCAAAACTTAGAGTTTCCTTTATCTTTCAAATCCCAAAGGTGCACAGGAATGCTTTGGACCCTCATTTGAGGCTAATGGTTGCATCTGGTGGAGTGAAAACAGAACCTTTAGCTAAGTTTACTTACTGGAATTTCTTCGACATTATAAAAGATTTGTGGCACTTCCTTGTAGTTATTGATTAAGTAAATTATTCAGAAAATATCAAAAATGGATATCGAGGATTTGTTTTCTGTTATCCCTAATGGAGTAGGCATTGAATTGTTTCAAAATATTTCATTAGATGTTTTTTCTTATTCTAGTTCTGACATCAATATGTTAAAGAATCAATTTATTTTGTTTTGGATAATTACTTTGTTACATTCAAGGAATTTTTACCATTAGACTAAGGGAGCCACAATAGGTTGCCTCATATGCCCCCATTTATCCAAATTTCATTTTATTATACTGGAAGCTTAGTATATTATTCCCCTTTCATTTTGCTAGACCTCCAGATATTTATTTTATTAGATTATACATTTATATTATGGAAGGGGGCATTGTGTTTACTAACATTTTTTACTTAACATTTCTGAAACACAGTCCAAATTATCTTGAATTTGCATACAAAACATCAGTTGATCATATTGACTTTCTAGATGTTACTGTTTATAAGAATAACGAGAAGGGCTCTCTTTCTTCTAATATTAATAGGAAAAATATTTTTTTGAACAGTTATGTTTACTCCTAAAGCTGTCACATATTTTAGCAAAATATTAGCAAAGTTAAAGCTCGGATGGGCCAGAAATCCAGATTGGTTTCAGATGATAGCATTTTTATGAAGAATTAGACTTTTTAATACGTTTGTTTAAAAAAAGAATATATCCTGACTGTCTCCTAAATGATAATAAAAGAGACATTTTTATCAAAGAGAGGGAATAAGTTTGCTTCTATACTAAATGTTGGAATTGTCAAGGCCCATGATTTAACAATGAGTGAGTTGTTCTGAAATAATTTAATTTTAACTTATTCTACAAAGATGGCATACATTCAGAAACTATTTGAACAATAGGGCACATTTACTCATTTTGAGGAGATTGAAAAACACTGTGGGATTGCATCAGTTGGACCTTTAAAAGGGGTTTTAATATCAAAAATAAGTTAGAATATATTTTTCACCCATTGGAGTGTTTTTTCATACAGTTAAATGTGGATGTTCCAATGTTTATTTACCAATATTGACAATCTGGAAGAGATATTCGGTGCTGATTCATCCACTGGTGTTTTTACCATTTTTTGACCCCAGCATGCTACCACTTTTTTCCTATTGCACTATTCTATCTAGATAACATCCTGGCTGTATCTTTATGGTGTTAAGACTTGACATATTTCACACCCCATGTTTATGATTAACTTAGCACCAGAATCACTGGGTGCCAGTATCTTTCATACATCCATGATGCTATCTGGTCATGCCTACTTCCCCCCCTTTCCAGTGTTGAATCATCATGCCTGTTTTTGGGTAGGTACTAGTTCACCCATTTCCATTCCTCTGCTCTTGATTCATTCTTACATGCTCTGCTCCCCACCTTTCCCCTTTTTTATCCTTTTCACTTCCTTACAGATGCCTATCTTCTTGACTCAGCCTGCTGCTGAGTTTGCACTTCATTTCTATAGCTCTTGTGCACTGCCCATTGCCACTCTACCTCTGCACTTAATATATTTACTCTAGAAATCCATTCATTTTTTTTACATGTATGGAAAAGGCATTTATTGTTTTTTGTTTTTTTCTGTGATTTACTTTAGGACTTCAGGTATGGTATTTTAAATTAACTTGCATTGCTATGACTTTTTTTTAATTATTTCACATAAATTTGGGACTACCTGGGCTTATTTATGTGATTCTGCTTGTTTATTTGTTTGTTTCCTTAGTTAAATGTGTCTGAAAAGGACATAGATGGGTAAGTAAAGGGCAGTGAGTACTTCACCATGTCCTTTTTTCTGTAGCATCTGGCTAGTTGTGTCACTGTTCCTCACAAGAGAATGAGCTGGATAGCATAGCTCAAAAATACTTAAGGGGAAGGACAGCAGTATCAGTAGTGTTGCTGGTTGTACCTCTCTGTGATGTCACTAATGTCTGCAGCTTTTAATTGGCTGGAAAGGAATGGCCACTTACTGTTAACATTTCTGAAAAGGAGGCCCCTACTGACTGTTTACTTATCCCTGCTTTGCCTTGAAATGAACCCATCCTCATAGAACCATTGCCATATATGCAGAAGCTTAAAATCTTATGCTAATATTATCTCATCTGTAAGGGATCTAACCTCTGACACTTGCAGGCAGGATGAAATGTATGGACAATGTGACCACAGTCTACAGCTTGTTAGCTTATCAAAAAAATAGCCGATTCACTAGACAAGGTCTACCATTAACTAAGCCAAACTGCTGGGGTCAATTCTTATAAGATTTTTAATATTGTATTTTATCAGAGCTGTTATGACCTGTTCCATGCTCTTGCAGAATTCTTCCCAGGTTTGTTTGCATCAACGCTGAAGAGATTTCTGATTCTGAAAAGTTAGCTTGGCCACACCTTTTTTCATCTTGCAATGTTGTCTCCTACTCTTTAATTCTGCTGTATCTGGGTGTCCCTCTGATTGTTTCTACCTGTGTAACATTGTCATGTCATGTTAGAGAGAGTAGGAAAAAAGCTAGACTTATTTGAGGCTTGGAAATGTTACATCTTGCTGGTCAATTGCTCAGACATGGGATTATGATTAAAAACAAAACGCTTATTAAAGTTCAGTATACATTGTTTTCAAGAGAATAATGTTGTGTTTATTACAAATTATCACAGAATCTTAAAATATTTAAGCAATAACCCACGTCTGGGTGTGGGTAATGCTAGATTTACCCACGGTTGGTGTGGTTTGGTCATGAGGGTGAAGCCTGAGTGACCAAATAAAGACAATCGTGGGTAAATCTAGCATTACCCAAACCCAGACATGGGTTATTGCTATTATACAATGACATTATTTAAGAAAAAATTACTTACTTTTCTAAAATAATTCCTTTGTATAATACCTGCGTGGTGCCCTTCCATGGTTTTCTCCTATTTGGGGGCTTTCTCTGATGTACTGCACATGCGTATGCTTACGCAGTACATCAGAGCTGTGTAGAGGAAGCAACGGGGAAAGGAAGATCTCCATTCCCTTTTTTAAAGCTATCTCGCTATGTTAAACGAGTTTAACATAGCGAGATACCTTTTAAAAAAGCAAGGGAGAATGGAAGATCGCTTTTTTTTAAGATATCTCACTATGTTAAACGTATAACATAGTGAGATTACAGCAATGGAGATCTTCTGTTCTCTGTTGCTACCTAACACAAACAAAAAAATCAAGACTTATACTAATAGAAAACGTTTGGGTGATCAGACCTTTTTCCATTAGTATATGTCGGATTTACAACGGGCAAGCTGGTTGGGCTGGCCAATCAGCATGCATGTTTTGGAATACTTATCGGCAGTCATTGTATAATAGAAAATATATGGCAACTGAGCTATGTGGCACTCCACGCTTTACCAGTAACCACTCTTAGACTTTCTTTCCTATCTCCTTTTCCAAGGACTGATGGCTAGTCATGCTGGGGTGAATTTACAAATGCCCATCTAATGCCTAATTAGTTTTTAAAGGAAGAGAATGTGTTATATTGCATAATCTGGAATGGAAGCTTGTTTCAGAGATAGAGTCAGCATTACATGCTACATCTGTCTCTTCACTGTGATTTGTTTATTTGCTGAAGTAGGTTCAGATCTCCGGTCCTAGTTTTTACTGGACTGTTTGATTTGTGGAGATATAAAATGTTTTGGAAGGCCAGATCTCTAATGGCCCCAAGTCAAGGCACAGATCACCTTTACAAAGACTATAGGACACTGAATACAGGACACTACCTCCAGCAATTCCTGGTAGCTCATGCCTTTTAGGCCCATGGTCTTTTATGTTTGGAACCTTTAGGGTCTCTCTAACTATGTGACATGTCTAGAAAGATACATCTTATATCTTCATTGTGGATGATTTTTATACTACACGCTGGGTGGTGTGCGGTTGTTTATCAACTGTAACAATATTGCATTTTTTAGTACTTAATTTTATTTCATCTTCTGAGCACCAGCTAATAAAATGTCTAAGTTCACTTTGTAGGGTTTCATTATCAGAAGGGAATTTGAATATGGCAATCAGTTTGCAATCATCTGCAAGCCTGGTTAGTAAGAGGTCCCCTTTTCTGGTTTTGGAGACCAGAGAAGTGTATGTTTAATGACAAGGGTCCCAACAAGGATCCTTGAGGGACTCCGCAGCTTAGCTTCATGTTCTCTGAGGATGCCCTCACAGTGTAGGGTCTGTCCCACAATGAAAATGCTATCCACCTAATCATATAGTGACCGATAAGGACCACATTTTGCCTGTCACTTATATTAACATGTGATATGGTATCAAATGCCTTGCCAAGGTCAAGATATAATGTATGAACAGAGTCACCACAGTCCACATCCTGTGTTACCATTTCAAAAAATGTACCAAATTCATTAGGCAAGGTCTAGCCTTAACAAAGCCAAACTGCTGGGGGTAAAGCCTTATAAGATTTTTAATATTATAGTTTATTGGGTTTAATATGACTTGTTCCTTGGTCTTATAGATGATGCTTGTCAGGCTGATATCTATAACTTGGAGTCCACCAGATACCCTTGTGAAGTGGCATCATAACCACTTTGCAACATTTCTTTGGATGAAATCCAGTGGCCAAGCTTAGGTTTAATACCTGTCATAGTGGGTCAAGCAGCAGATATTTAGTGCTGTTCATCAAGCAGCCTGATATCATAACAGGTCCCATAAAGGATGCATTGTTTGTTTGTTTTGGATAGCACTTTTCAAATCTTCTTTAGGAGTTTTCAGATCCTTAGGGATATATGGATTCTATATAAATGCCTCTGGGGTGAAGTTTCAACTGAATTTTTTTTTTTTTGCTTAAATATTTGTGTTATCCACTAGATACAAGTAGTGCAGTTATGAAAAATGTCATAACAATGTTTGCTGTAATTGCATAATTGCATAACATCCTGACATAAATAAGGAAGGATTTCTAATCATCCTTGGCTACCAATGCCAGCCTACATGCATCAGATGTCTTTGTTTTTCTGATAGTATTTTTCAGTACTCTAGTTAATGTTTTGATGCTGACCTTGATTTTGTGGGTCTTTAGTTTTGCTGTATAACCTAAGGATCTTTTTCTTTTTATTGTATCATTTAGTTATGTATATGGATCACCAGGCAGGTTTGTACTTACACTTCCCTTTTCATTTTATTCTGGTAGAGCCTGGCAAATTAGTAAAATTTTGTTTAGGGGCGCGTACAATTTATTTGCATAATTTCTAGCTGTGTCAATATTTTGGGAGTAACAGTTATAGTTTGCGACTTCAACATAAATTTGTAGGAGGTATTTGATTTGATGTATTTGAATACTGTGATATTTGCATCCATTAATTCGTGATTTTGAAAGAGAATGTCATAAGTTTATGGTCAGATTTGATGAGGAAAGGTATACCAGTAGGATAGTGCACGTCGATACTATATTTATAAGGACCAGGTCAAGAATATGCTTTATGATTCTAAAAAGTGTAGCCTACAAACAAAACACTTATAAAAAATGGTTGTGATCTAACATTATACAAGCAAATAATCGGTCGAGCATTTTAAGAAAACTGTACACAAGAAATAAAAACTCTAGTGGGCTCTTTGACTATTTCTTCTTGAGAATTCTTGTTTATAAAATTGATGAATTCAGGGACATAGCCTACCTTTGAGGTATAGGTCTGCCAGCTTATCGAAGCATAGTTAAAGTAACCCAGGATGGTGGAGTTTCTGTGTATTTAAAGTTTGTGGAAAACATTTAGGAATTGGACATGGTTTTGTGGAATTATTGTGTAGGCCCTGATAGTTGATTTTATTTAAAGAGTGATAAAACCTAATATGTTTTTTTTTTGTGTGTGAGTGTGTGTGTGTGTGTGTGTGTGTGTGTGTGTGTGTGTGTGTGTGTGTGTGTGTGTGTGTGTGTGTGCGTGTGTGTGTGTGTGTGTGTGTGTGTGTGTGTGTGTGTGTGAGTCTTTAGGAACTCTGTTTCAAAGAAATATGGTATTAAACAAATATTGGTACACCACCAGATTTGCCATTGGGTTTAAAAATGTGTGCTAGATACAAGACTTGATAAAGAGGGGGTACATTCTGCACTTGTAAATCAGATTTCAGTAATATTGCCAAACAAATGTGCTCCAAATACAGGAGGACTTTGAAGTCAGGCAGTTTGTTATTTAGGCTCCTGGTGTTCAGCAGTACCACATTCATATTGTCCAGTGCTTAATCTTTTTTTCAGAACCATCACAAACCCCAACTCTTTTACATCCACCTTAAAAGACAGCTTGCATTCATGTTGGTCCTGCCATTGTAATTCCCCTACATAATCACAACCCCCTGCTATGCTGTCTCCTTTCTAGCAACCCACGTGGCTACTATTCCTCATTAACTTAGTCTCTTGAGCAAAGGTTATTCCTCCTCAGGATTCACCCCTTCTCCCCTCTTTTGACTTTCATTCAAGCTACACTCTATAAAACTCTCACCCCTTCCAACTTTTGTCAAATTATTACTGCTGATAGACTGTTTTTTTAACCCATGCTTATTCAGAAACTTGTTGCTCTGCTTAAACAGAAATTTGTTGCAAACTTGTTACTCTCTCTATTCTACTTATTAGTCTCAGTTTTTTATTTCTCACTGTTAATTTTCCATATAATTGATTTTTTAACTTGAACTAACTATATTTTGAACTACTTACATCTTTTATATATTCTAGGAGAACAAAAGATTCTGCTTAGTACCAGATTCTTTCCTACTCTGGTGAGATGCATGAAGAGCTCAGAAATCTTCTTTTTGCTTATCCCTCAGGAGGTTGCATGCCAGATCATTTACACCCACATCCACCACCACCATGTTGTAGTTATTCTTGTCTATCTTAAGGGTCTTGAGGTCCCCTGAAATTCTTTTCATCTTGATACCTGTTAACTCACTCCCACCCTATTTTTATCCAGCCTAGTGCGAGCAGAGTCTTCTTCTTCTTCTTTCGGCTTTTCCCGGTTAGGGGTCGCCACAGCAGATCATCTGTCCGCTCATGATTGGCAGTAGAGTTTTACAGTGTTGAGTTGCCAGCCCGGTGCCCAACCTTCCACAGAAGGCACACACATGCACACACTCACACCTAGGGCCAATTTAGTGTGTCCAATCCACCTACTGCATGTCTTTGGGATGTGGGTGGAAACTGGAGCACCCAGAGGAAACCCACGCGACCACAGGGAGGACATGCAGACTCCGCACAGAAGGCACCCCAGCCAAGAATCAAACTGGAGAACCTCTTGCTGTGAGGCAACAACGCTAACCACTGCACCACCGTGGCCGCCCTAGTGCGAGCAGAGTCTGTGTGTCTTAATTTGGATTCCCTGATCACATGTAAATTTTTATTAGCAGAGGGTCTTTTTTCTGGTGACTATCGAGTGTGGATGTGGTGGTATGTGTTGTGGCATTTATGACCTTTAAGCCCAGTTTCATTTGACCTTGGCATCTTAGGCAATGACTATTTTACAGCCTCGGTGTATGATAATTTTCCATGCATTTGTGTGGAGTGTTGTGAAGGTATATGGTGCTGACAGACTGTTCTTTCTTGAGAGTGATACCTCCATCTCAGTTTATTATTTGCATTTCTCATGGGTAGTTCTGATGAGGTAAGTATTAGTTCATTGTCTGTGAGTATCAGAGAGTTGCTACACTGTGGGAGTATACCAAGAGCTAGCAGGCTGGCAACTGAGGGGAAGTAAGCTAGTTGACCTTCTATTTAGTCCACAAGTGTACAAAAGTAAGAATATGAAATTAACTGTGCGGTATTTGGTTTACTGAAATGCTTCTCATCTTTATTAAATCCTGATGAGTACAGAATATTAAATGCCTTTTTTCTTTTAATACACTGTTATGAGTAGAGAATATTAAATATTGTTGAATATTATAAAATGTTTGCAGTATAATCGATAACTATTGGAAATGCTGTACTAAGGTATAAACAGATAAACAGCTTACAGTAAATTAACTTACTCCTGAATCAAAATGAAGCACCTTAGCACATCCTGCTAATGGGTGTGGATCCAAAGAGGCTTGTAAACAGAAAAAGTTCAAATTGAAATGTCTGTGTCTATTTAATACCGATTAGCACAGCTTAGTGCAGTATAGCTGAGTTTAGAATTAAAAAAATAAAATAAAAAAAAAAAAAGCTTTTGACTTAAGCCAATGTTCTCAGCTTCCTAGTAATGACAGTAATGCATCCTTTCAGAGAGAATAATCACTACTATATCTTAGACTGCCCACAGACTTGAACAAAATGATGCTGTAACATAACTAAGCAAATAATTAAAATGTAGGTGAAGAGTAGATTTAGCCCAGGGAAGCATCGTAGTAGTTGATAAAACAGGTAGCTAACTGTAAAAACACAACACTTCAGCATCTAGCACAATAAATAAATACATAAATTAAACTCACAAAACATACAAAATAAAAAAAAATAAGAAAATAAAATTAATAAAAATGAGCAACAAACTGGTTAAATACCATTAAAACTGGCAGGAATCAACAGGCAACAATAAGTACAGAGGAAATAAACTGCATTGCTGCTTTTTGAAATTAAGTAAAACATGCCACTTTTACCTTATTCCACCTCATATCCACCGATCACAATCCTCTGAAGTCTTGTAGAAAAGAAACCAAACATGCCTCAGGCAGTGCAAATTATCTGAGCTAAGAATTTAATGAAACCAATATAAAACAGCTTTTGGCTTTGGTATATAATGCTAGCTTCTTAGAACTCCAACCACTTATCCTCTCCTACACAGTAGTTACTTCTGTCTCTCAGACCGCCCCTTGCTGTAACAGTAGCCAAGAAGCAAATAGTCAAAATGGAGGGAAACGGTAGATTTAGCAAAGGGAAGCAACACAGTACTTAATAAAGCACTCCAGCAACTGTAGAAATGTAGCACTTCAGCTTCCAGCAAAAAATGAAATACAATCATCAAAATCCTATTTAAATGTCATCAAAAACAGGAGAGATCAGCAGGTTTGAATAGGTGCAGACAAAATAAAGAAATACTTTCCTGCTTTTTTACCTTTGAAATGAGGTCAACCCCCCACATTTTTCTGTTAACTCACCAGCCATAAGGCTAAGACAAGAAAGCCAGTACTGTACTGGCATGAAATCTTGAATTATTATCATTATATAAAGATGTATTCATTTATTTATTTATTTATTTATTTATTTATTTATTTATTGGTGGTGCTGCGGTAGCGTTGTCGCCTCACAGTAAGACGGTTCGATTCTCAGCTAGAGCGTCTTCTGTGTGGAGACATGCATGAATGGGCATACCTTTGTTGAAGGTTGTGCATCAGGGCTGGTAACTCGGCATGTAAAAATCAACTACCAATCATTAAGGGACCGGAGTTCCGCTGTGGCGACCCCTAACCGGGAAAAGCTGAAAGATGCAACATTTATTTATTTATTGCCTTTGTTTACCTGGAAGGCTCATCTGGGAAAACAATACCCATTTTTGCTGTGGTCCTGGCAAAAAAAAGTTCCAATAATAATTAACCATAGTACAAACATGATATATTGAAAACAGTAGAAGGACAGTATATGGTTAATTACGGTAAGATACTGAGTATATCGCCAAGTAAATGTTACAGTTATACAGGTATTATACAAATAAAACATGATAAGTATATGTTTTTTTTTACATTTTCTTTTCAGTATTAGAATAAAAGAGAAATAGTGCGGCATAGGACTTAATGAATAATGTCAGTGACTATTCACAAACTCCTGTACCTCCCTGAATAGTGCCCAAGCCTAATCAACATGCTCTAGCAGTATAACCCCACTGACCACAAGTTGTTATCGACCTTGGACAAGTCCAAAAACTCTGCTAGAGACACACTCTGTACTCTTCCTATACCACAAAATTTTGACCTCTATATACTGACTCTTGGACAAACTGAAATGCATCTGTTTACCCAGTCGGACCATCCCGATAACAAATGCAATGAATAAATAAAAATAAAAAATAAATACATAGGTAATAAATTAAGGAGATGTGCAGTGATGCATAGTAAGTGAAAAAGGGAGATCTGTAGAGAGAAAAGGGAAGGAATATGGGATTTAGGAGTATGGAAGGATTCATTAGTCAAGGTGGGAGTAAGAACATAGCTATGAGGCTTCAAGATCTTGTTTGAAGTTGTGTTTAAAGTTAGTTGGAATGGATTTTGCTTAAGAGTGAGAGGAATGAGATTCCAAAGTTTGGCGATACAGTTAAAGTACAGGGAGTCATCAGTACTGCAGTTTGATTATTTTTTTGGTGGTCAGAAGGCTTGGTTGTTACAACACAAACATCTAGGAGGGGTGTAGAGTACTACAGTGTTTTGCAAAGAGGGGCATCTCCCTCATTTGGGTATAGTTTTGTAGGCCGTGACTAGCTGGGAGAAGAAGATCAGATAGTTTGGTAATTCTAGCCAGAGTAGTTGTTTTAATGTAAGGCAATGGTGCTGAAGGTTTGCTAAGTTTGCTGCAAATTTGGCTCTTTTATTGAATCAGACTTTGTTTTATTGTAGCAGATTTCACTGAAATGTGAACCTTGGTAAGGATGGATAATGAGTAAAAAAGTGAGCAGAAGAGGTAAGAAGATACAAGAGTTATTCAGGAGGAGTTGTTGACATAGGCAGAGGAAGCCAAGCTGTGGGTGTGTCTTCTTAATTGCTTGAGAGATGCATAGGCCAAAATCTAACTTACCTATTTTGAATAGTTTTGTTTTGCATACTGTTTTAGTCTGGGTATTGTTAGCTGATATAATGATAAAATAATGTATATTGATTGATAAGGATTTAGCAGTAAAGAACAAACGTTTATTTTTGGTATTTAAGAGTAATTGGTAATTTGGTAGCCAGAATTTGATAGCTGAGAAGGATTCTTGTGAGATTTTTTTTTTAGTTCAGTGAAATTCTACACTAAACATATAAGTATGGTGTCACTTGCATATTTAATGAGTTATGAATGCAGCACTGCTTTGTGGAGATCATTGGTAAAACTGTTGAATCATAAGAGACCTAGAAATGAACCCTGAGGTACTCTAACAGGAGTTAATAAGGAGGATGGTTCTTATTTCTATTTGACTGCAGAAACTCTATCTGTAAGGCAGCTGTGTAACCATGAAATGGTAGATTGGGACAGACCTAAGAAGGGAAGGTCTAAAACAGCTTTTGATGTGAGACTGTGTTGAAAGCTTTGGACATATCACTGAAAAGGGGGGGGGGGGTACTTTGTTGTCAGTATTTCTATTGGTGTTTATAGTGTCAGGAAAACTAAGGAGTGTTGCAGTGGTACTGTGATTTGGATGAAAACCACATTGGGTGCTGGAGAGTAAATTATTATTGATAAGGTGGTTTAGGCTATTGGTCTGAAATTTGAGAAGTAGGTGGTGGAGCCTCCTTTGTGAAGAGGTATGATGTGACATTTTTTCCAGATTAAGGGACATAGTTTCCACTAATTGATTGCTTTATCATTATAGATGTGGGGTATGCTAATGTGTCAGCTGCCAATTTGATATTCAGAAGCTAGATTGTCAGAAGCAGGGGCTGTAGTTTTAAGTCTTTGGGGGTGATTTTTGTTGGTAAATCTAGGTACCGGTTTGAGGGAGAACATAGTCGGATGATTATTATGGCTGGGAAGGATGGTGACAGAAGGGGCTGGTATGATGTGTAGTAGGGAAGTGTAAAAACTAAGTGACATGACAAATGAATTGGACAGGAATGGAATCTGTGATGTTGTTAGTTATTGGAGATGCTGTAGTAATTTTTTGTTTTTATGAATGTCTTTAATGGTTTGCGATTGTGTTGATGCCTGTTCTGTAGAGCTGAGTACTATGACACTTTATCTGACTTCATTTTTTGTTTCAAGAGGTTATGTAGGTATCTAAATTTTTCCAAGGTTTGTTGAAGTTTTGATTTAGACCATATTGTCCATGGCTTTTCTCGTTTTAGTATAAGTTGCCCCATCTTTTTTTAAACTAGATGGCTGGGCTGGATTAGTTTCTTTTTCTTCTAATGAGGGTTATTTCTTTAAATATGGTTAGGAATGTGTTATTGAAGTACGTTACACCATCATCTACAGGTACCTTTCTTTAAGAGTGTCCCTGATGTACTTCAAGAAATGTATTGATAGTGTTTTTGTTTAACCCTGTGAGATTACATACTTGACTATATAACATGTGTTTGCATGGATGATTAGTCAGTCTTAGTGTCTAGGTTGGGAAATGATCACCTATGATGTCAGGTGTTAAACCAGTTTAAGGTTGACTGTCTGTTGAATCACATGTCGACTCTAGTTGGTGTTGTGATTACAAAGGTGAAATTGAAAAGATTTATGCTGACAGATGGGAGTCATTATTGATGAGTTGGTAGTCTATTCTCAGGCACCTAAGATTATGATTTCCTGGTTAAAGCTGTGAGAGATCCAGTATAGTATGTCTTCAGCCCATGGGATATTGTCACCAGGGGGAATATACAGTGCTGCAATACAAATAGATGTATGGGATCATAGGTGTGTATTAGGCAAATATCCACAAGGGCCATTTTAAGCCTAGTCATGCATCCCAAATCCCTGACAAGTTTTAGGACCCTTGATAAGTGTAAGCAGAGGTTTGGGAGAATAAACTTTTACAGGCAAGGGCATAGGAGATAAACCATATACAGGTTGCCTGCGTCTATTAGAGACATAGGTGTCAAATTAGGGATGGAGTTCCTGTTCTACCTCCAATTGTCCAAGTTACACTTGAATTGGGTTAAGGAGGAATTCTGATTTACATTGATGGGGAGCCTATTCCAGAGAAAGGGTAGTCTCTGCGATACATAAATATCTCTCCCATGTATGTCTCTTGCAAGGTTTAAGTCTTTAGAATGGGTAATTCTGGTGCTGTTTGTTTTGTGGATATGCAAGAGGTCCAGCTGGGTGCTGTCTAACAATGTTTTGTATGCCAAGCATAGATTTCCCCTCAATAGCCTGTAGGAGACAAAATGCAGGGATATGGTTTTGAGGCAGTATACATAGGACATGTTACTTATGCTTTGCATTCTTTTAGTGAGGAACCTCTGGGGACATTCCAGTTGCATGTGTCTGGTTAGTTATATAACAAAGAGGGCACTTTACTCAATAATAGGGTTGATGAATGCTGAATACAGTCAAACAATGATCTCCCTGGACCTAAATGTCCTACCTTTGTTTCTAATTTGAGCAACACAGAATGATTTCCTCATTACTGTAGACACGTGATGGTCAAAGGCTAGATTACTGTCTGTGTGAGTGGCCAAGTCCCTGTCTACTGGGTTGACTCTTATGGGTGTATTGTCAATGTGATAGTTACCACTGGTGGATGACTTGCTGAAGGATACCATTATGCATTTCCTGGCATTTAGCTTTAGTCCATGGCTCTGACACAGGTTATCAGTCTGTGTCAGCCCTTACTGGAGAACATTAGTGTCAGTTGGGGATAATATGACTGCTCCTAATTTGCAATCATCTAGAAATTCAGTCAGCCAAAGGCCCTTGACATTGGCCTTGACTCCAGAGAAGTAAATTCCAAAAAAGATCAGTCCTAGGATTGATCCCTGAGAGACTCCTCTTGTGGCTGACCTCTTTGTAGAGGTGGATTCCCCAATTCTAGTTTCCTTTTTCCTGTCTGTGAGCCAGCTGTCTATTCTCTGGGTGAAATAAGAATTTATACCTAACCTCCTGAGTTTGTCAGCAGTGCCCTACTGGGATATTGTGTCAAATGCATTGGTCAGGTCAAGGTAGGCAGTGTGAACCATTTTGTTCTCATCCAGTGCTTTGCTAACCTTCTCAAAGAAATCCAGGCTGAGAAGACATGACCCGCTCTTGATGAAACAAATTGGGTTGGGTCCAGTGTTTCAAGGTTTCCTATGCATCACTGATCATTTTCATGATAATTTTTCTATGGCTTTGTATATGAGACCAGTTAGACTTATGGGTCTGTACTTTCCATGGTCTGTAGATGGCCCACCTTTGTGCAGAGGGATGATTGTTGGCATTCTCCATTACTAAGGCAAGATACCTGTTTGGAGGCTATAATTAAATATCAATTCCAGAGGGTCAGATAGGTGATGTTTCATGCCATTTAGAACGGATCCTGGGACAATTTTTGGGCTTATCAATACAGTGCCTGACCTTTATGAGAGAGCATTGAGAACCTCTTCCTTAGTGATAGAAAGGGGAGTTATATTTCATGGCATTCCTGAGGGGGGTTAAAGGGGAGAGAGGGGTAAAGTTACAGCTGAGTCAGTCTGCCAGTATGTTTTCTATATCTTCTGGCTCAGTATAAGTGTCTCTATTAACAATGAGATCTACACACAACCGTGCATTGCCTTTGAGGTTGCTAACATAGCTAAAGAATGCCTTGTGGTTGTCTTTGGCCTAGGAGGTCAGATTTAACTCAAATCTTGCTTTAGTAGATGATTTGTCGACTGAATTGTTTCTTTAGTTTGATGATAGTGCCTTTATCTTGCCGTGTGTTATGCCTACTAATTTTTGGCATGATTTTTTTCCTTCTGTAATACAGCCTAATG
Source organism: Protopterus annectens (assembly GCF_019279795.1). NCBI lineage: Eukaryota > Metazoa > Chordata > Ceratodontiformes > Protopteridae > Protopterus > Protopterus annectens. The sequence continues at coordinate 1,967,397,284 of NC_056733.1, forward strand.
ATGTTGTGTTTCGATCCAGGTGGCTTGTTTTTTTTGTTAGTTCTCTACTTTTTCCTGGTGCAGAAAGCTGCTTTTATGCAGCTGGTAATATGCTTATATAGGGGTTCTGTGAGCAGCGATAAGTAGGCAGCAGTATTCTCAAGGTTTATGAGGGTTTGAAATTTTCCCAGGTTATCACTTAATAGTAGGAAGTTAGCTTAAGAATAGTTCCTGAACCTCCCAACATTAGCTGTGGTTTATGCAGGGGCGGCTCATGCTATTGGACTGCAGGACTGCAGCCCTCCCACCTAGAAATAAAAGAAATAAAAAAATGTGAAACATAAAATTAAAAAAAAAAACAATTATTTTTTAACGAGTACCGGAACTGCCGCGCATGCGCAGACACACTCAAACTGCCCCGCAGATGCTCAGGAATCTGTGCGAACACCGACTGCCTGAAGCAGCAGTCCAGATACAGAGAAGGTATTTTTCTGCCCGGCAGATGCCCAGGAATCTGTGCGGTAGAAGACCGCACAGAACAGAGGAGATCTGGACTGCTTGATCTGTAGACAGGGCTAATCAGGAGAGAGGTGAGCAGGGATGCAAGCACAGGACCAATCAGGGGAGAGGTAAGTTGAGTTCTAAGCTCTTGCAAGGAAGCATTAAGTCGAGCGCAGGTTTGCTGCTTTGAGACAATGGAGTTGGACCTTGTGTGTGGAGGTTTACTGCTTTGAGTGATTCCGGACCCATTTACAGGTGTGTGTGTGTGTGTGTGTGTGTGTGTGTGTGTGTGTGTGTGTGTGTGTGTGTGTGTGTGTGTGTGTAATGTCCCTGGTAACACATAGTGGTGGGTATAGATACTCAGGCTTGAACCCTGTACCTTGGATGCAGGTGGCAAAGACCTGAATTCCCTACCCACCACTATTTGTAAAAAATTGCAGATTTTTGCCTTATATTTGTTCTGTTCCTCATAAAATCTGTGGTTTCTGTATCTTCATTTTTCCTTGCAAAGGTTTGTAGTGCAGTAGTGCTCTGGTAGCACTGTTGCCTGACAGCTACAGATTCTCTGGTTTGATTCTTGGCTGGGGTGCCTTCTTTGTGGAGTCTGCATGTCCTCCCATCCCTTACAAAGATGTGTCTGGAGTGTTTCTCCCTGCTCTGCTGAAAATTGGCTTTGTTTTGTTCCAAGTCAGACTAGTTTCCTGATTAACAAATGTTTAAAAATAACAGACATTTGAATTTTAGACCATATTCTTCAGAAAGTACATGGTAAAACAAAACCTTTTATTCTAGCAATTGTTTAAGTTTATAACATAGATATTTGAAATTTGCCCATATTTGTGGGACTGTATTCCCCCATTACTGGCCTTGTCCAGGTATTTTGTGATAAGGTTGAGAGCTATGGTGAGAACTGAATTCACTGAATATGTTTGGCAGCTGTATTCCCACATTATTGGCTTTTTTTCAGGTGTTTTTTGCTAAGAGGTTGACAGCTATGATGAGAACTGAATTCACTAAATAGTAGCCACTTAAGTTTGTCTTCCTCTGTTTCAGCTGATTTGGCATAGTGGTATGTTTCTCTGACTGTTTTGCACAGGGTCCCCTGGGTTCAAGACGTGGCAATGAAATGTATGGTGGTAATACAGCATTTTATTCTAGCAACTTTCCAACATTATACAAGCAATGTTTAAAATGTATTCCTGGTTTTTGGCCTTTTGTCCCCCCCCCCCCCAATAAATTTTGGCTTTTTCCAAATTTCTTGTGCTGCAAAGTTCAGAGATACAGCTGAGTGTCGAGTAGATTTTACAAGGAGTTGAGAGCTGCATAGGAACAAAAGTTTAGTGCTGCTTATGCTAAGTCTGCTTGCATTGTTAATAGCACAACAGGTAGTATACTTGCTTTTGATGTAGAAGGCTGTGGGTTCTACTCCCACAGTAGGTAGATGCATTGCTGATACTGTACTGTGTTGTAAAGGGGGTGGATGCTGCAGTCCTTTTTGGCAAAGATACCTAGTAACTATGAACCTGTTATCAGTTTGCTATCCATTCCCTATTGCGGTATTACTAGTTTATCATTTTTTTAATGCATGCAACATAGGCAATTTATTCTTCAAGGGCAACAGGCACGTTATTTGTAGATGAAACAATGACATATAAAATTCTTTGCTAGCAGCAATCTCTTTATTAGTTACAGATTTCTTTAATGTGGATTTTACTACTTCAGAGATTGTGCATATTTACTGATACTGGTGGACTATAGAAGGTTGAGTAGACTTGTTATGATGGAAATGTTCTGAATTGGGCATTTTTGTCATTGGTACATGCATTTTGTTTCATTGTTTACTGGAAAATGTTCAAAACAATAAATTGAAAATGCCCTCTAACAACTATACTGTATTGTACAAGGAATATAATGTAATACAGTCAGGAAGGTGTATCAAAGAGCATGTGTATGTTTCAAGTTCAAGGGGGCTATGATCTTGAAAACAGACCAGAGTTAATCTTTATCTGCCACTGGCAAAATGTATTTTCTTTGAATGTTGGTTTCAGTGCTGTTTCAATGCATGTGAGTTTCAAGGGCAGAGAAGTTTTAATGCTAAGTCTATTTTCATTGTGAAACTGCATTGCTTTGTTTAACAGATATCTATTAGGGTTTGTGCTGTAAAATGCAAAATAAAACTTTCAAATGAAATCTAAATCATTGCAGAAGTAAAGCAGTATGCACATTGCAGTGTTTATGGTAAATGGGGCAAAATAACCAAGGAATGGGACATTGTAATGGCTGCAGGGGGAGGCTCCATTCGACCATGATTTTGTGGGGGTGGAGGGTAGCAAACTCAGACAACCCCGGTTGAACTATACCTCTCAGTTGTCCATATTTTTGCAGAATGAATAGATATTTGCTTCTTCTTTTTGGTTTGTTCCTCATAAAATTTGTGGTTTTCTAGCAAATCATTTAGGAATTAAGTCATTAAATGACAGACATTGAGTTTCAGACACCATAACCTTCAGAAAAATGCATGCTAATGCAAGACCTGTTATTCTATCACCTGTCTTAAGTTTATACAAGAGCAATTTTTAGTAGTGTTTGTATGTTCCCCCAATATATTTGGCCTTGTCCAGATTTCCTGCATTAAGAGGTTGAGAGGTACGTGCAAATCGCTTAGTAGAATTAGGAATATCCAAACCTCTCAATTGTCCCCAATTTTGGCTCAAAATGTTGCTTTCCCCTAATAATCCCTCCTCAAAATAGCAATTTTGGAAAAAAAAGGTGGAGGGTTTGCAATTATATATATCTGTAATGATCAGAGTTATAGATTACTTTTATTTCAGAAATGCATGTCGATGCTCTTATTTTATTAGCTGCTCAATTTAACAGTGTTAATAATAAAAAGGTGCCCCTTTTTTGACAGGTTTCCAGCTGTATTATGTGGCAACTTTATATTTTTGCATCACATTTTTGGTCTGTTTTTCATAAAATTGTGGTTTTCTGGCAAATTAGTGGCAAGTCATTAAAGATTGAAGTTAGAAAATAATGGCAGACATTTGAGTTTCAGATTTCATACCCTTCAGAAAATTCGTACTAATGCTAGACCTACTACTGTTCTATTATTTAAGTTAATAAGAGCAGTATTTAAAAATTGTCCGTATTTTTGGGCCTGTGTCCCACTTCTAGTTCTATGTATGGCTTTGTCCAGATTTCTTGCTCTGAAGTTGAGAGGTATGAGTGTCAGAGCCATCACTGTCAGCCAGAGACATTTCAAATTGTGACATACTTGTTGCACCCCACTCCCCATTGTAGTGGCTCTGGATGTGTCCAAGGAAGGCAAGGAGCAGTTATGCAGTGTAAGTGTGCAGAGTATTCCCCCATCCAAGGGAGACCACAAGTACTACCGTGGCTTTTCATCTGTCCTTGATTTTGCAGAATGTTCTGGTTTTCTGTCATATTTTTATACTGTTGATTTATGCTTTTTATTATTCAGGAAATGCATGCTGTCACAGTGCCCTGTTGCTCTGCTTAAGTAGCAATGATTTAATTACCATCAGGTAAGCTTGTTGGAGTTTGTAAGATGCAAGTAAGCTTTAATAAGCATACTGTTAAAGAATTACCAGCATTGAAAGCCTTTTCGTTGTTGCCATGCAGAGAATATTTACATAACTAGATAATGTATAAGCTCATTACATTTATTGGAGACTTGCAGTCATCTTTTGTTGGAGACTTGCAGTCATCTTTGCAGGCTTACCCGTAAACTAAACAGAATGCCAATCTATCATGTGTGGTCCATAACTTGTGCAGGAATCCTTTAAGCAATTTATCTTGAGCTTGTTTCTTGTTTGCTGTTCATTTTTTACTTTGATCATGTCTTCCCCATGAAATATGTAGATAGTTGTGTCAAGCAGCAGGTCTTTTTTGGATAAGAAACATTTTTACAAGTGGGGGTATCACAGAGATGGCTACTTTCAGCATGTTACTTTGTAATTTTATAAAGCTGAATATAAATTATAATTAGAACTGCAGTACAAGGAGTAGTGGTTTGAGTTGAGTGCTGCTTGTTTTTTTATACTTGATTTTGACTGGCATTCCAGTAATGTATTTAGCAAGTAATTTATTTTTTCATGCCTCACAACCTGTTTCCATTTGGATATTAAGTAAGTTGTCATGTAGCCAATGCATTGAAATATTTTTTTCTTCTACAATTCATTTTGTCTTGATTGGACTCTTGTAATGACTGTTTGGCACCCAGGGCAGTGTATTTAATTAAAGTTCCAGTTGTTGTGGTTTTGATCATAGCTCCACCCCTTTCTAGTTGGCCACACCCTTCCCATTGGCCACACCCATTCAGCTGTCTCCTGCAGCCCTCCTTTAATTTGAAGTCACCAGCCACAACTGGGTTCATGTTTTTATTTTTACTTTAAAGGAGGCAGTTTTGTGGTCTGATCTTACCAGAGAAGACATTACACTAGAGGGTGTGCAGCACGCTCCCATATTAGTGAAGACCAGATCCATCACTGGTTAGTGTACTGACATTCTGCTCTCAGGAATTTGTGTTTACAAAATACAGGAATCTCTGTGCTTGTATGTTTGTTGTCATATATAATTCAAAGTTAAGAGTGGGGTAATTACATTTTCCCATGATTATGGTAATGGGTTGGATGGTGAGTGTTTCTAATAAGCTTAAGTACATGGTCATGGGGAGGGGGTGTAGCTTCTAAGCAAGGGGTATGGAATTTTGCCTGTGGTGATTTGAACGTGGAGAAGCTAAATGCATCATCCTGTTTGACCAACCTTGAGGCATCTTTATTCTGGATATAAATCAAGACACCTCAACCTTTAGTCCTTGTCTGTTTAGTAGCTGGCCTAAATTTGTGGAAGGTATTATAGCCTTCAACTGCCCATGTGTTCTCAGTAGCTTTAAACTATTTATTTTGAGGAGAAAGAGATAAGTGACTCTGTATTCATGAAATAAGGGTGGGTGTTAGAGAAGACAGTGAACTCAAGAGTGCTTTAAAACATTATAGCTACTCCTCACCTTTTTCCTGTTTTCTGGTTTTCTGTCTTTTCTTTGAATGCACTAGCCTTAAGGAAGGATTTCCTGGTCTGTAGTATAGTGTTTTAACATAGTTTCCACAGTTACTAGTATGCTGAGGTGTAAGATGCTATGCAGGCATGTAAGTCAGGTATTTTATTGTAGATGCCTCATAGATTTAAATGCAAAAGAAGCAGGCCATAATTTCTTATAGATAAAGAAGGCATGGTGGATGTGGTAGAGCTTGATGTGCCGCAAGTGTGTTGAGAATTTGGAGTGGTGGCAGTAAAAGGTGATGAGTGAAAAAAATGATGTGGTAGGCAGTGCTGAGCTGTATGCAAACTGAACATGTGTAGAGGCCCCTTGGCTTGGATGTGTATTACCACTGAGGGTGAATGTGGTTAGAAGGCAATTATAGAGAATGGAGTCATTTCTGTTAGTGCATAAGTTTAAGATGGAATTTGATGTGAGTTTTCTTTAATGTAATTTTATGTAAGGAAGGTATGGTTTGAGACAGTGTAAAGAGTAGGTGCAATTGTAAAGTGAGAAGGAGTTAAATCAGTAATTAGGAGTTGTCATCTGGCTGAACCCAGGCAAACCATATACATTTGAGTCTGGTAAGATGTTACATATGTTAGTATACATAATAGTAGAAATAATATAATGTAAAAGAGTAGCATATTGAGATATAAAGTGTACTGAGGTGAATATGTCCTATTGTGGATTGGTGGGTTGAGGAGAGATATATGATCGTGGTGAAATAACAGAATTGTTATAGCATTTGATTGGTTAATGGAATAATTGAAGGAGGTGGTTAAAAAATATAAATGTAAATATAATGGAGGTTGGTGGGATTTGGGGGTAGGGTAGGAGAACAGACTGAGTATGAGTGCAGCAGGCTCACCTATGGATGGCAGTTTATTGCAGCAGTACAAAAAATAAGCAATCTATATCTATGTGTTTAGCCAGTCAATGCTCTACAGGTTTGCTTTATTCACTAAAGATTAATAATTACAGTATGCTACTGAAAAAGATGGCCAGGAAAATTTAGAATCAACCTAAATGCCAAAATGGCAATGATATACACCTGTCCTTTTGAAATCAGGAAAAACTGACTTAATAACAACAGTACTAGACTTAAAAAATTTAGAATGGCATCTGTGTGTAGAAGAAAGGCAGTGTTATATGTTACAGGGAGAAGAAAGTTGAAAAAGATGGAGAAAACTAGTAGTTCAAGTGTAGATCATTGATGTGATTTTTGCATATATTGTCAAGTGTGAGGGAGAAGACTCTGGGATAGATATTTAGTAAGAACTGCTTGTGAAAAAAAATAATAATAACATCATATCTGAAGTAGTTAACTTCATTTGATCAGCAACCTGTGGGTTACAAATCCAATACGGATCCGAGCTGGCAGCATAACAAACACAAAGATCCAAGCTCCAAGCTCCTCCTCCTACCCATACTGCACTGCAACCTCCTTCCAATCCCCAGATCTCATTTGCCACGGCTTTGCCAGCACAGGATTCTTGAGCTCCAGGCAAGTGTTAGAGTTTTTTTTCTAAAACTTGGTTTGTGTGTGCCCTTTTTGATAATTTTGAGGTAAATTGTTAACTGGCCAAGGTACTTATTGGCTTTTTCGTGTTTTGAAAGTTGTAAACTTTCATTTAGTGTAGGCCTCCCCTCCCACCCATCATGTGTGTGTGTGTGTTCTTTAGAATGTCAGAAAGTCAAAAAGTGACTTTCTCTAAGTGCACAGAGTGTGGCCACAAGCTGTCTCCAGCCTATGGTCATCACACTCTGTGTATAGTTTGTTTGGGGGTGGCCCATTTGTCTTCTGGCTGCAAGATTTGTGCAGCCTTCAACCCCAGAGCCCTGTGGAATCATATGAATAAATTGATTCTGGCGGGTCTTCTACCTGCAGAATCAACTTCTACTTCTTCTTCCTCTTCAGCTTCTTTATCAACCATGGCTGTGGCTGTTCAGCCTTCTGGCCCTTCTCCCCTATCTGGGACTCGCCCTCCTACCTTACCACAGGGAGAGAAAGAGGCTAATAAAATTAAAGAAAAGCACAGGGATACACAGAGACATGTGGATAAGGATAAAAATAGAGAGTGGGGCCGCAAGCGACAGGCCGAGTTAGATCCAATGGCCCCTCCTGCTAAAGTTATCTTGTCTCCACTAAAAGTTCCCAGGCCATCCTCTCCTTGGCTCTGTTCACCACATTTTTCTCTGGAGCCGGAGGAGGAGGCTAGTCCACCCTCAAGGTCATCTTCGCGTCGGCCCTCCCGGCCAGCGTTGGTGGCGTCCTCCAGATCAACCAGAAGCATCTCTGAAGCAGACATGGATCGGATGATGCAAAGGTTTCTACAAACCCAAATGCAGATGGGGGTATTGCTGGCGCCCCCCCCCTCCTGGTGCGGGGAGTTTGGCTCCTTTTTACACCCCAATAGCTCCTTTTCCGATCCAACATCGGATATTGGAGTCTATGGATCCAAGGAGCCCCGGAGTCAGGAGGTCAGTGCCGATGGTGCCTTTGGACTCAATGCCTGCCATGCTCTCGAGTCTGTCGGATCCACTTTCAGATCCGAGACTTGAGTACTGGATCCGGGGGGATGAGTGTGTCATCGGCTCCCTTATGGTCAGGGCATACTGTCTCGTCAGGTCCGACCATTCCAGCTTCGGCTCCGATCCCTTCGTCGGATCTGAGGGTCTCTGCTACCAATTTCAGAGATGCTGGGTCTCCCTCAGCATTCAACGTCGTGGAGAGGGTTCTCTCTGGAGGATCGAGACCCCCCACTCTGTCCTTGGGGTCCGTTCCTGCTCCCCTCACAGTTGGGTTTGCCTTCCATCATCCAGTCCCCCCAGGGACAGCCTGTGTCCAGTGCACCCCAGACAGTTCCCTTGGAGGAACAAGAAACCATTTGTGAGCCCTCCCTGGAGAGTCCACCTGAGGAGGTCCCTCACAAACACCAGTGTAAGAGGAGGCACTTGGACACCCCCGAGTCCCTCACTGATGATACCAACTTGAAAGAAGGAGAAGGTTCACCCAAATCACCCCATGAAGACGTCTCCTTTGGAGACATTAAGGAAATCCTTCGCCAGGGGAGGGGATCCACTCAGAAACCTTCATCTGACGAGTCAGTATTTCTGGAGGCATTCAACACAGGCCCATCTACCTCTTGGGTGTCCCCTCAGCTGAGCCTCTGGTGGACCTTATCACTACCAGAGCATGGTGGGAACCGGACACTGTGGAGCTTATACCCAAAAGACCTGACAAAATACTGAGTCCACCGGCAGATAGAGCCTCTTGGAACAAAGGTTCCCAGGTTGATGTCATGGTGGTTGTGGTGACCACAAAAAAGGAACTCGTCCAAGAAAGTTCCTCGGTCCACCCCCCCAGACAAGGAGTCCAGGGCTATGGACTGTCTTGGAAAGCAGACTTTTGCATCAGCCACCTTTTCTATAAGAGTGCTGAATTACTTGGCCCATGTAATTCGACTGCAGCGGGACCTCAAGAAAGAGTACGCTGAGTCTCCCCCGGAGTCCATGTTGGCCGAGGATAAACAGGCCTTCTTGGCTCATATGGCCACTCTCAAGTCTGTATCTAATACGTCCATGCGTTTACTCTCTCATGCCACTGATGGAGCCACTAGGGCTAGCGGGTCTGGCATCGCCTTAAGGCGTCACACCTGGCTCTGTCTTTGTGACTTCTCAGAACCCTTCAAGGCGTCCTTCACTAATGCACCCTTTGACGGTTCCACCCTGTTTGGGAAAACTGTCCGTGATACGCTTGTCCAGAGCGAGAAAGATGGGAAGACGCTGTCAGCCATTGGGATCCGCTTCTCTAACCCTCAAAGGTTCTTTTCCAGGAACCAGTGAGGGCAAAAGAAGCTATGGTTCTGGAAAACTCAGCAGTCGTGGAATGATCAGGACTCCTTCTCCCCTAGAGGCAGAGGGGGACAAGGTGGATGCCGGCCCAGAGGCAGAGGGGGGCCGAAGAACTTCGGGTCACATGAAACTTTTTCAGAGCGACCTGTGCAGCAACCCTAAGGGGTTACCTGACTGCTCCTCTCTGGAGGCAGTCGGGGGGCATTTTTCGATGCACCTAGCCCAATGGGAGTCCATCACGACAGATCACAGTGTGTCGCAAATAATATCCATAGGCTATTCTTTTCCCTTCATAAACAAACCCCCTTACACAAGGCGCCTCCTGGATGTCCAACCCACTCAGAGGGAGGCCACGGTCTTGGAAATACAAAAACTACTAGAAAAAAGAGCCATCCAGCAGGTACCCCCAGAGCAGTCCAGATCAGGCATCTATTCCAGGTTCTTTTTGGTGCCAAAAAAGACAGGGGACTAAGGCCGATTCTCGACTTGTCTGTAATAAACCTGTTCATTGCCAAGGAAACGTTCTGGATGGTCACGCTTCAATCCATCCTGCCCTTCCTGCAGGAGAAAGACTGGTTGTGCTTGATAGACCTCAAGGATGCGTACTACCATATTCTGATGGACAGGAAATCCAGGAGGTTCCTCCGCTTTTGCCTAGGGGCCAGTCATTATCAATTCAGGGTCCTATCCTTCGGTCTCACCACAGCACCCAGGGTGTTCACCAAGGTCATGACAGTTGTAGCTGCCCACCTGAGACTTCAGGGCATTCAGGTCTTTCAGTACTTGGACGACTGGCTACTCACTGCCCCCACCAGGCATCTACTTTTGCTAGCCAGAGATTTCTTTCTCCAGATATCACCTCAGTTAGGGATTACCATAAACCTAAGGAAGTCTTCCCTTCAACCTGTTCAAGTGTTAGATTTCAATGGGGCGAGAATAGATTCTTGCCAGGCCAGGGCATTCTTAAACCCAGACAGGCTACACAGCCTGACACTTCATGTGTTAGCGCTCCTGCAGTCCCCTACACCCCCTGCATAATTAGTCCTGAGAGCCTTAGGGTCCAAGGCAGCAGCTATCAACCTGATCCATTGTGCTCGTCTGCATATGAGAATTTTACAGTGGACGTTGCAAGTTCAGTGGTCGATTCTTCATCAACCTCTAGATTTTCCGATCCCTCTGAGCAGAGTGTGCAGAAATGCTCTCAAGTGGTGGCTCCAATCTCAGAATTTGGAGAAGGGCTGTCCCTTTCTTGTGCCCCAACCCCAAGCCACGTTGACCACGGACAGCTCCCACCTAGGGGGGGGGCATTGTTCGGGCAGGACTGCCCAAGGCACGTGGACTAAAAATGAGACCATTCTGCATATAAATGTCCTAGAGATGAGAGCGGTCCTTTTAGCGTTGCAGGTCCTTCATGCTTATCTACCTCTGGGAACTATTGCGATCCAGTCAGACAATATGTCAGTGGTCTGGTATATTAACAAACAGGGAGGAACCAAGTCTTTTCCCCTTTGTCGAGAATCAATGAGTGTCTGGGAATGGGCAATCTCCACCAATTGCTTTCTGATAGCAACGCACATTCCGGGTCGGGACAATATCTTGACGGCAGAATTATCCTTTCTCCTTACAAGTGGTCTCTGAACCCTTGTGTAGCGGAACAGATCTTCCTCAAGTGGAGTCAGCCCTGCTGTGATCTTTTTGCATCACCTTTCAATGTGAAGTGCAGCGAGTTTTTTGCTCTAATCCCCCTGAGGGGGGAAAACCCCAGAGATGCTCTTGTTCATGCTTGGCCACCCGGTCTTCTTTATGTATATCCCCTGCTCCCGCTCATGATAAAGTTCTTACAGAAAGCTCACCGGTTGGGGAGCAGATTGATCCTCATAGCCCTATTCTGGCCTCATCAAGTCTGGTTCCCCTGTCTATGGTCTCATCTCATAGCTCCACCTCAGATCTTGGATCCCATTCCAAATCTAATTTGTCATCCCTTGGGAATGCTGCCTCTGGACAAACTGCAGCTCACAGCTTGGCTGCTCCAGTTCCATTAATTGCTAGGACTCCCGGTATCTTTTCTCCTGTTAAATCTATTTTGGTTGCGGCACATAAATCCTCTACCAGGAAAATTTATTCTAGCAAATGGAAATGCTTCTCCATTTGGGCTTCACAGAGAAATCTAGATCCTTTTACTGCTCCGATCCCAGTGGTATTAGACTTTTTTGTCTCATATCATCCAGCAAGGAGCCAGCTTCTCCACAGTGAAGGTACAACTGGTGGCTATTTCTCATTTCCATGTAGGAGACAATTTAGGCTCCCTCGCTGCTGCCAGAATTTGTAAGACCTTTTTGAAAGGCACTTTTCTTCTGCGACCCCTATTAAGAATCTGTCACCACCATGGGATCTGACTGTGGTTCTTCAGGCCTTAGTTGCTCCTCCTTTCGAAACCTCGGCATCAATTGACTTAAAATTTTTGTCATGGAAGAAGGCCTTTCTGGTAGCTATAACTTCAGCAAGGAGAGTGTCGGAGCTGCAAGCTCTTTGTATGAAACCTCCATACCTTGTATTTCATAAGTACAGGATGTCTCTCAGGACTAATCCATCCTTTCTTCCTAAAGTTGCTTCTGAGACAAATATTAATCAATCTATTAATTTACCTGTCTTTTTCCCTAATGTTCAGAATGAAGGGGAATACAAACTTCATTTGCTGGATCTTCACAGGCAGTTACATTTTTATTTGCACAGGACGGCAGCCTTTCGCAAATCTGATCAACTTTTTGTTTCCTTTGCTAAGCCCTTTTTAGGGAAACCAGTTTCAAAGGTGACTCTGGCTAGGTGAATTTCTCTTTGTATCCTACAAGCATACAGAGGGCTTGGTTTACCAGAGCCAGTAGGAGTTCATTGCTCATTCTACACATTCTATGGTGACGTCTGCAGCATTCTGGTCTAGAGTTTCCCTGGATGACATTTGCTCAGCGGCTACCTGGGCATCTTCTCACACCTTTATTAATCATTACTAACTGGATTTGTTGTCTAGAGGAAGGACTTCTTTTGGCTCTGAATTGCTCTGGAATATCCTTCCTTAAGGGCCTCTCAAGATTTCGGGTACCTGGGGACTCTGTCCCACAGGTTGCTGATCAAATGAAGTTAACTACTTCAGATAAAGAAGTTATGTACTCACCATAACGTTCCATCTGAGTAGGTAAACTTCATTTGTCAGCAACCACCCCCCCCTCCTTCCCTCTTACCTTGGCATTTTTTTGCTGCACTCGATGTGCAGAGTTCACGAGTTAGGGGTTTGTCCTTGGTTTAGGGATCTCAGGTTAGTTTGTTGGTGTCATGTTTGGAGTGGCAAACTCGATCTGAGGATTGGAAGGAGGCTGCAGTACAGTATGGGTAGGGGGGAGGAGCTTGGATCTTTTTGCTTGGTGTGCTGCCGGCTCGGATCCGTATCGGATCCGTAACCCACAGGTTGCTGACAAATGAAGTTTACCTACCCAGATGGAACATTTTGGTGAGTACATAACTTCTTTTTTCTGCAGCTACAAGACTGTTATAGTTAGGAGTCTGCAAAAGAACAGGAGGAAGTCTTGCTACTGGGCAGCAAAGCATAACATGCCATGCCAAAAATGAGTACTTAAACCACCAATATTAAGATCCTCTTGTATATACTTATATTAAAATATAATTTTCATTATGAAGCTCTTCCCATCTCAAAGAGGCAAAATTGAAGCTCCAGTGGCTTTAAAATATAAATAGTTAAGCACCTTCACAATTTATCCTGAAGACGGAGCTTTCCTATGCAAGTTATTTTCATTAATCAGTAGGTGAACATGTATACCCCTCTCCAGGAGATGAGCTTATCTTTCCTCTGAATAAAGTCAGGTAAATAGCTTTAATCCCTTCTTCTGATAGACCATTTTGTCAGATGAATATATATACTGTAAGATTTACATATAGCTAGAGAAATAGATGTCATTAGATTTTGCCTTTCCTTCTCATGATGATCAGTGCAGCTTAATTAAGTATAGGTACACCTTACATTATCAACAAAATGTTTTGCTCACCATAACGTGTATTAGCAGTTATAAAATCCAAACTCCTGCCATAGTTTTAGATACAGAGAAACCACTTGATAAACAATACTGGCTCCACTTATTTGAGGTCTTTCAGCTTTTTAAGTTTTGCCCACTGTTAACCAACCCCATTAGGTCTAAGTTGGAGGAATAATTGCTTTGAAGATAGGACAATAACTCTCTGGTACTGTCATCTCACAGAAGATTAAGTATATCTTCTTTTAGTTCAGTCTATCCACAGAACCATTAGCATATTATGTCATTTTAGACCTGTCTTATCACATTATCGGATGATGAAAAGAGAGAATGCTCTTTCATCGATCTGATAATGTCGAAAGGAGAAAAAGGCGAAGTCCAGAACATCAATTTTTTTCCCAGGGAAAAAAAACAGTGGTCCGTTTTCGGGCCTTTGCCATTTCCTCCACTATGTTGCGATCTCGGAGTTGGTATATTTAAGTAGGTGTGGGGGCACAGTCACCCACATTGGGGGGTGGGGCTAAGCCCCCACTTCATTTTGTGTTTAAACATTACTGTTATCTGCCATATGTCAGGTAGTGATATACGTTTCTAAGGCCCCTTTGTATTTTTAGAGGAAATTTTATCTGAGCTTCCTTCAGTCTTAGTATAGTAGTAATTCTTCTAGATCTCTCATATGAACAAATAATAGGGCCATTAGGGTGTTTTCTCATTGCCCTGATTTGGAGTTACACTCCGTTATAACTTATCTGATACATATAATACAAACATCAACAGTTAAATACATATATGACATGTTTGTTCATGGAATTTTTCCTTCCATGGAAGGGACAACTCCAGCCAGCAAATAGTTTCATGCACACAACTTGCACTGAACACGAAAATCAGCCCCAAGGCCTTGGGATAAAAATATCCACACTTTCCTTTGATTGCTATAAAGACCAAAAATGGCTGCCAGTTTGTGTTTTGTACCAAAAGCTGTTGTTGTCCTGGGGATTTCCAAGTAAGAACTCAAAGCATAATCTGCAGCTCTAAACGTTTCTGTAACCTCTACATCTTACAAATGATCACCACTGGAAAATTAAGTTCTTTGGTGCCAAGGGTTTCACTCTGCCTCACACAAGTGTGCTAATACTTCACAACTCACTGGTTTCTGAATGCATATGTTGTCATTGACTACCCCATATCACAAAAGAGCCAACAAGGTTCATGTTTGAGGTTTAATATATTCCATACTCACACAGGCACAAGTTAATGTTTCTGCAACATCACAGTCATGGTCATTCTTATTAAATCTTGCTAAATATGCAAACCAATTTGAGGGGGTCTTCTGTTGACAGTAAGAAACAAATGCTCTGCACCCACTACTCATTATATGGGCAGAGCTATTTCATGATACCTGTAAAAGAAAAGTTAAAGTTCAGGGCATATTATACTACCTGCCTTCCCAAACCCCTCAGAATAAAAAATTACCTTACATACTACATCAAAGAAATGTGAGACAACTAAATACAAATCTTGACTGTTGCTCTCACTTGTACTACTGAATAATTTAAATAGCAGTTTAAACAGTATTAAACATCTCTCATTCTAGTACAAGATTCATCAATCAGATACACCAGCATATTTGTAAATATTGTGTGTAGCTCCTTAAACAGGTATGTTATGTACATATTCTAACCAGTGCATGATTCATCAACCGGCTGTATTGCCATAGAGGAAGGATGTGCAATTTTGTAATCTCACTCAAACTGAGTGCCACATATAAATCCTGCAAACAAACTGTGAATAGTGATCCTTGACACTGTAGATGTAGTGTGTATATTTACATATTTATTTGCCATTGCTTACTAAGAAACTTCAATTGGGTAAAGCCTCTTTTCAGCAGAGTCCCGGAGAGAAAAGATCCACATTACATGCATTTGAATGAGCTAACATAATAAATTTTCTAAAAAGTTGAGGATTATATACCTAACAGGTTGTCACAATGTTAAATGCCCTATATATTATGATACTGTCATCATCACAGTCATCGGTATCTACAGCATGCACAACGCTATCTCCAGTGAACATGCAGCATTATTTTACAGTGCATATACATGCTGCCACTGTAATATTAGCATACAGACAGATAAGTCTTATGTATATGTTATTAATACAGTTTACTTCAGAGCTGTAACCAGGAGATTGCTGTAGTGAACGTGTAAAACATTGGTGATATTTGCTTGATCTGACTATAATGAGATGGGGAGTAAGTAAAGGGGTCGGCACAAATGCAGTACATTTTAGTGATTGCATTAATGGGGCTGGCATAATGGTTAAGGTGTTTACCTTACAGATACAAGGTATAGGGTTTGATTCATACCTTTGGGATGCATGGTTAGGCTTATGACCCACTGGGGTCACTTGCCAAGTAATCACCTATGAACCTATACATTTGAGTCCATTGGGACTCAGGAGTATAGACAGGATAAGACTTAAAATCAGAAATGGGGCTGTTACAAGTGCAAAAGCATTTGCTTGACAGGTACATCTTCAAATATTGAAGATAAGATGAGGTGCCTTTGCTATCAGCTGAGATCATATTCTACAGTGGAGATACATACAGAGAACTGTCAGTCACCATTAGGATTTTTAGATATTTGAGTGAGTACTAAGGGGGAAATTGACTGACAAGGCTGTGGAATTTTCGAAAAAGCATTCAAAGAAGCAGGAAGTAACTATTATAGGTACTAGCTAGCATGCTGATACCCCCACTGTTCATCATATGCTGGATCAAAGGTAGGCAAATGAGGAAGGCTGCTTATGTAGAATCAGAGGATCATAGGATCACTAGGAAGTTACTAGGCTAATGGCCCTCGGGCACTTGCACACCTAGCCAAGAGTTTACCCCCAAAAAGAAACTTCCAGGGATGGCATAACCATTATGTAGAATTAGCTGGGCCATGACATGACAAGAGTGAACAGAATACCCAAGTAACACTGAAATAGTGTGATCCTAATCTCTCTTAAAGGAAAGGCTGTAGGAAAAGGTGTTGCAGTGCTGAGCATCCTTCTCTGTTAAATGTGTGATGATAGCAGGGATATATGCAACACTATGCTTTCCTTTACTACCAGCAGTCTGTCAGACTGAGTCATGTCACCTGTGTCTGTTCACCCATCAGTTGTTTACAAGCTTAGTGTCATTGGTCCCACCTGATAATCTGTGTCCCATAATTCCACATTTCATTTCAACATTCAAGCATTCTAATATCTTCAATTAAGTGTATCCTGCAAATCTGCAAATTCAAGGTGATGTTTTATTTGTGCCCTATGCAGAAGACACTCTCACCTCCTTCTCTGAAGATTATATCTTGGATGTCTTGTGCTATGTATACACTGGTATACATGTAGTTCATTACACAGTGGATGAGTGATGTTTTACCTAATGTGCTACAGCTCCACAGATATAGCCAGGTTTAATTAAGAAAACTTTCAGTCCTTCCTTGGCCATGACTACTTGGCAATGTTATTTTGCATAATATGCAAATAAAGGGATCAATTGTTAATTAAATTGCCATTAGTGTAATAATAATAATATCACTGGGTCAGGGCTGGGATGGGGTTGAGTTGTATCAACATTCATATGACCACACAGCCATGGAATGTAACTTCATGCCTCTTTGGTTAAACATGCCATCTGTCCTGTTTTTTTTTTTTTTTTTTTTTTTTATTTCAGGGCAGTATTACTGTTCAATAAAATTACATTGTAAAGAATAGCCTTCTTTCAGAAGCAATAGTTTTTAGCTTCTCTGGTAGCTACGTATGTTTGCAGTTGTAGTGCAATAAATTTCTGGTCCCTGCATATGTTATATTCTGCAATTTATACCTTTATGAATAATGGAAGTTACACAACATGCTTTGCATATCTAATCAATATGTGATCTCTTTCAAGTACACAATAGTGTATGCAACTGCTCCCAGGAATGCATTCACCTTTATGAATTGTATGGGTCTCAAGAATGTAGTTATTACCATATACAAGTCATAGTGCTCTAAGATCCCATTTAGAATCTCTTTTCTTCAAACATAATGGCAAAAATTGCAAATGTTTGGGAAATTTTACTGAATGACATCATGTCCTAGTGTAAGAATCTTTCTTGGAATATTCATCACAGAGTTTTCGGCATGTCATGCGTACATCCACAAATGTTCCCTGATAGAAGTCTCTTAATAATTTTTTAGGGCCTTTCCTTGGAGCATTGTTTTTGAATGTTCTAAGTCCAACCAGCCTGTAAAGACAAAGAAAATTACTACCAGTAGAACTACATAGGTTTATGAATAGATATTCCACCTTGAAATAAGGAGTTATGTTTTTTACAGACTCTAATGACATCTGCTGGTAAACAAATTGTACACAAGCAGAAACCCACAACCTCAACCACACTTTCAGTGGAAGACTGCTGGCACAAGACCGAAGAAGCATGTTCTTCCTGTTTAAGTAGATAACTTTCCAAGTCCAAGCCGAATCATCTTGCTGGATTTTGTCTGCTGACTTTGACAGAAACCCCCAAGGTAGACCCTTTTTTCTTGTATTTCCTCCATCATTTATTTAGATTGAAAAAGTCTGATAAAGAACTTGGCAACAGTTTGCCCTAATCTTAATCCTTGTTATATAACTGAACTTAATGTTAATAGCCAATATCTGGGTTATTAGAATTCAGAGATACAGCTTTGTATACATTTGTTATCTTAAAGGGTTGATCCCTGCAACATAATACTTCATTTAGTTTATTACTATAAATTGTGTACTATACTGTAATTGTTACCACTGTGCTTTGTATTTGCTGTTTTCGTTTTTTTTTTTATTTTTCTTTCTTTCTATCTTTCTTTCTTTCTGTTTTAATATTTACTGACGCACTTAGAAAATCTTGGAATGCTATCTGGTATTTGAATTTATGTGTATTAATATAAAGTTTTATAAAATGAATATTCCATTAAGAATACTAATAAAATTGCAAAAAATTTAATAATCTGTTACCTTGTTATATGGATTACAAAAAAATACACATACTGTAATTAATGGAAGTGAATTTGCCCATGTCCCAGTGCCAGTTTTTACATTTTTTGCATTCATATATTTGAATATACAAGACTTTCCTGACACAGAGGTGATTTAATTTACTTAAGCATCTGAAAAACTAGCAGGTAAGCTGATATCAAGGGATTTTTTTTATTAGCTCTAACTCAGAAATGCAAATAACATACAGAAAACTGGCATACGTATCAACAAGAGAGAAGTGACCATTTTAGCAGTGCTGTAGTAAAAATATATAAATGTAGGGATATGAAGCCAGAAATGAAAATATTTCTGAATGCACATTAAACAGTTAATGAGAGAGATCCCAAAACAGGAAAATATTTAGGTGCAATCATATTAGGAAAGGGAATAAGAATTTTCATTAAGTGAAGTTTTACATTAAAGATGGAAACATTATTGCCCTTCAGTTTTTTCTGACAAAACAATTTAACTAATTGAAAGTCAGAATAGTGTGATCTTTAAGTAGTAAATATAAGAAGGAAGTGCTTGAGGACTTGTGAGCTGTAAGATTTGATGTTAGATGCTGATGTGTAGCAAGAGAGAGATTATTCAAAGACAGAGAAATGAGAGAACAGGGGAGATACAAAGAGAGATGTGCAATGAGGAGACCATAGCTAGTTAAGAAGTCATGGAAGTATTCGTATTAAGGCTGTAATTAAAGGAAAACTGCAGCTGTCTGTATTACTGATGGATCTGGTTCTTAGCTGAGGACAGACATAATCTGTAGTAGGTAAAAAGCATACTCCTCTAGTAATCCTAGCTAAAGGCTTTCCATTTAGCCATATGCTTAGTACTATGTTTCTTTGCAACACTAACTTTTTCATTCCATTTTTTCACTGTTGCCAAATAGAAGGTAAACCTTAGGTTTGCATATACGTAGATGAAGAGGTATAAATAGCTGGACGATACAACCTAGCCAAGGCTGTAAACCTTCAGTTCTTGCTGCTATTCATACTGAAGTAGGTAAACCTGCTATCCATTTATTTATTTATTTACATTTGTTGACTGGGAGTGTCCGACTGGATGTAGGTCCATTTCCAGTGGAGGCCCGGGGAGAAAAGCTCCACAGTTAAAATATACAGACAGTAGTTACACTGGATTTACATAGCGATTAACAATTTGATTAACATAGCAATTAATTACAAACATAGTTACAGATGGAGAACATAGTACATCAGTAGACAACTAGAATCTTTATCTGCGAAGTACATAACAGACATTAACAATACATTAACAATCCATCTGTGACATTCCTTCATTTTCTGATACCCACTTTACCCAAATCAGGGACATGGAAAACCTGTAGACCCTTCCAGCAATCACTGGACATATGGCATCTTACATCAGATGCCAGTGCATTGCAGGATAGAGACAAGCACATGCACTTAAAACACACATGCACACACACACACACACACACACACACACACACACACACACACACACACACACACACACACACACACACACACACACACACACACACACACACACACACACACACACACACACACCTACTGCAAATTTTAAAGAAAGCCTGCTCAAGTATGTCAAGTAAATGAAAGGTGGGAAAGCCTTGCAAACATTCATATTTATATGCTGGTCTATCGTACTTTTCGCAGAGACCCCTGCTGCCGTTTCTCTCATCTTTGGTTCCATACCCTTTTCTTTATTAAGCACACATCTAGGAAGTGATAAATGTCCCAAAGCAGTAGTATTAAATACTAACTTATGGGGTGAAAGCCGATGTACATATCCATAAGCAGTAATCTCGCTCAATCACGTACAGTCCAGGTGAAGATTGCTAGTTTCTCCGACTCGCTCTCTAGAAATGTTTACTTTGAGGGATGTTCTGATAATCTTCCTTAGACATCATAAAAGAAATTATCAATATGCTTAGATGAAAAGTTATTGTGCTAAAAATCACAATGGCAAATGACAATAGCTTGACATTGAGAAATACAAATAAAATGAAGACAGAGCTGAAAACAGCTGTGACTAGGTACGATGAGCACTGAGCTAAGGTAATATGTCACCAAATATGAGTAGGGGCTTACAGAAGCTCTGGTTAAACTTGTCAAAGAAAGGATGGTACTGACATGACAGTGACAAGACAAGAGGACATCAATGACTGCAGCTACAGATGTAAATGAGGAAAGAACTGACAGAAGCTGTGCCAAAATGTCAGTTCAGAACACTCAGGAGCAGCACATAAAGACATGGATGGCAATAGTGTGACAACTGCTGCAAAAAATATAGTATATGCAGCTGCTGCAAAAAGTTATAGTATGTGCAGCTACTGCTGCAAAAAATTATAGTATGTGCAGCTGCTGCAAAAAGTTATAGTATGTGCAGCTGCTGCATAAAGTTATAGTATGTGCAGCTGCTGCAAAAACTTATAGTATGTGCAACTGATGCAAAAACTTATAGTATGTGCAACTGATGCATAAAGTTATAGTATGTGCAGCTGATGCATAAAGTTATAGTATGTGCAGCTGCTGCAAAAACTTATAGTATGTGCAACTGATGCAAAAAGTTATAGTATGTGCAACTGATGCAAAAACTTATAGTATGTGCAACTGATGCAAAAAGTTATAGTATGTGCAACTGATGCAAAAAGTTATAGTATGTGCAGCTGCTGCAAAAAGTTATAGTATGTGCAGCTGGTGTATAACGTTATAGTATGTGCAGCTGCTGCAAAAAGTTATAGTATGTGCAGCTGATGCATACAGTTATAGTATATGCAGCTGCTGAAAAAAGTTATAGTATGTATAACTGTTGTATAAAGTTATAGTATGTGCTGCTGATGCAAAAAAATATAGCATGTGCAGCTGCTGCAAAAAAATTATAGTATGTACAGCTGCTGCAAAAAGTTATAGTATGTGCAGCTGCTGCAAAAAGTTATAGTATGTGCAGCTGCTGCAACAAAATTATAGTATATGCAGCTGCTGCAAAAAGTTATAGTATGTGCAGCTGCTGCAAAAACTTATAGTATGTGCAGCTGATGCATAAAGATATAGTATGTGCAGGTGATGCATAAAGTTATAGTATGTGTAGCTGCTGCAAAAACTTATAGTATGTGCAACTGATGCAAAAAGTTATAGTATGTGCAGCTGCTGCAAAAAGTTATAGTATGTGCAGCTGTTGCAAAAAAATTATAGTATGTGCAGCTGCTGCAAAAGGTTATAGTATGTGCAGGTGATGCATAAAATTATAGTATGTGCAGCTGCTGCAAAAACTTATAGTATGTGCAACTGATACAAAAAGGTATAGTATGTGCAACTGATGCAAAAACTTATAGTATGTGCAACTGATGTAAAAAGTTATAGTATGTGCAGCTGCTGCAAAATCTTATAGTATGTGCAGCTGATGCAAAACGTTATAGTATGCACAGCTGCTGCAAAACGTTATAGTATGTGCAGCTGCTGCAAAAAGTTATAGTATGTGCAGCTGCTGCAAAAAGTTATAGTATGTGTGGCTGATGGATAAAGTTATAGTATGTGCAGCTGCTGCAAAAAGTTATAGTATGTACAGCTGATGTATAAAGTTATAGTATGTGCTGCTGATGCAAAAAGTTATAGTATGTGCTGCTGATGCATAAAGTTATAGTATGTGCACCTGCTGCAAAAAGTTATAGTATGTGCAACTGGTGCATAAAGTTATAGTATATGCAGCTGCTGCAAAAACTTATAGTATGTGCAACTGATGCAAAAAGTTATAGTATGTGTAGCTGGTGCATAAAGTTATAGTATATGCAGCTGATGCAAAAAGTTATAGTATGTGCTGCTGATGTATAAAGTTATAGTATGTGCAGCTGATGCATAAAGTTATAGTATGTGCTGCTGATGCATAAAGTTATAGTATGTGCAGCTGATACATTTAGTTATAGTATGTGCTTCTGATGCATAAAGCTATAGTATGTGCAGCTGATGCATAAAGTTATAGTATGTGCACCTGCTGCAAAAAGTTATAGTATGTGCAACTGGTGCATAAAGTTATAGTATATGCAGCTACTGCAAAAACTTATAGTATGTGCAACTGATGCAAAAAGTTATAGTATGTGTAGCTGGTGCATAAAGTTATAGTATATGCAGCTGATGCAGACCCACTGACTACAGTGCTAGTGTAAATGTTTAATTCATGGAGCACAGGCACAGCCCCCCAGTAGGTATTACAGATGTGTCACTAATTTCATTGATGTTGTCATTTGTGATAATGTTGACTAGAGGCATAATGACTGCAGCATATGATAGGAACTTTCTGCACTGCTGAGCCCACTCACTCTTTGTGAGGGTATAGGAGCTACATATACATGGAGAGTAGAACTTATACTGCAGGATCTGCTAATGTTTCATGCACATGCTGTTAGTGTAGAGGTGATGTATGTTTATCACAGTTTACAGTAAATTCTAGTTTTTGTTAAGTTACAGATGATATCTTTATTTGGCTGAAGTTGAGTTGGATACCTTTAAAAAATTAGTACTTATTCCAAGGACATAACTCAACTGAATGAATTATTATTATGGTATGAGTCATGGTCCATGGTTCACAAAAAATTAAAAGTAAATCATTTGCTGGCATACTCTAAAATCACTGTTTAGAAAGAATGACAATTTCTTTGGGTACAGTAATCTGAAAGTTTTTTATATTGCTTAGGAGTCTGCAAGGGAAATATGTTAATTAAGTGGAAGGTGCAACCCTTGGAAGAAATAAACATATTTCACTTTGTTCTCCATCAGGTCCAAGATTCAGACAAAGTGTGGTTTGGAGTGTTTGCTTTTCTTAAATACATTTTAATTAATCATGATCTGTAGGACCTTATAAAGCAAGTCATTATGTCAACAGCATGATTAGCAGAAGAATTTTTAGAAAATATTGAAGTACAAGAAGGCACAGGGAATTCAGAAAAAATGTTGTGCCACTGCCAACTTTCAGTATGTCAAACAGTATGTCATAAATTCAGCATTGGTAGCTGAGATGTCATTTAGTTTAACAATGAGCAAGTGGGGATCACAGTTACTTCATGTGACAGAGCGACAGAGTGAGAGAGAGAAAGTGTGTTTAGTTATTTGTTTAGTTATCCATTAAATAAACAAGATGATTCTGTAACATCCCTTCCTCTGGACCAGTAATCAAGGAGCCTGAATCCTCATCACTGACACTGGTGAGGGACATTCACTTGGAACAAAGATAGATACACACAGTATTTCCAGATGCAGCTCTCTGTACCAAGCAAAATTTCTCTTAAGAGCACACAAGGAACACACTCAGTCTGGGGTCTGGGTTTCCCTTTGTCTTTCTCCAAGCCCCAATAAGACTGGCACAGCTAAAGGGTTGAGTCTTCAGCTGAGTGTCCCAGGCCAAGTCCTCCACCACCCACACTGTGAAACTAGTGATCTGTGTCCCTTCTCCAAGTAACTGACACATACACTGTTTGAGATGTGGTTTTTACACACACACACACACACACACACACACACACACACACACACACACACACACACACACACACACACCTGGGAAAGGCTGGCACAGATTTACTAGCTATGACCCTCTTCCCAGACTATAAGGCAGTTAGTACAAGAGTACCCAATTATAGTGAGTGAAATTAATATTAATACAAATGGTAATGTTGACCAAACAACCACGCTTTCAGGAGCAGCCACAGTGCCATCAAATAAATATAAGCACTTTCAAAGGTTAAAATATTCTCTAAAGGACCAGCCACACTGAGAAGTTAAATATATTTAATAATAAATAATAAAAATAACATGGAAATACTGAATATCTATTTGCAATAAACACCAGAGCTTCGGTTTGTGTCTTTTGGCTTTTCCCAGTTATGGGTCGCCACAGCGGAACTCAGGTCCGCTAATGATTGGCAGTTGATTTTTACGTACCGCCTTGCCAGGCCTGACGCACAACCTTCAGCGAAGGTATGCCCATTCACGCATGTCTCCATGCAGAAGACGCTCTATCTGAGAATCGAACCGGACAGCATCTTACTATGAGGCGACAACACTACCACAGCACCACCACCACGGGTAATAAACACCAGAGCTTCAGTCATAGGAAATATTAAAATAACATTTATGAATAGATTCATACAGATACAGAAAAACGGCACTTAATCTTACTATGTTTTCCTGACTGATTAAACTATTCCCTGGTTACTTACTAAAGCAAGGCAAGATGAAGTAGGTGAGTGGTCTTCCTTCTTTGTCAGGTTTCAAAAACAGACTGCTCTGAGACTTCTGTTTCATCTAGTATTAAAACATAATTTCAGTGCTGGATTACATAATAATATTACATACATCTGGTCATCTGAATTCTGGTTCCCATACCACCCCCTCTTTACTAGGAAATGAACCAGAATCTAGTACATATGTGTTACCATACACACAGACAGAGCTTTGCTAAGATGTGTTATAGCATCTGGAAACCATAAAACAATTTCAGCACTTCCACCCATCCAGGGAAGCTATTAGTTCACTCTAAGGACAGTACAGCAGGATTCCTAGTCCTTTTTTTCACAGGCATTTTGTCTCTGGCTGCAATCAGAACTTTAAGATACAATCTTTATGGCCTTCCAGGTCATTTAATTTCAGGCTATTTTTGAATGTGAGGTTAGCTGGACTGAGATTATATTTTCTTTTCCAGTACTCTCTGTTGCAATACATTAATTCCAGCAGTTACAATACAGTCTGACATACAGGTGTACAGTATTTCTTTTTCTATCCAGCAGGACCCACTGTTGGTACAAAGCCACCTCAAGTATTAAATCCGCAATAAGTGGCGTACCCCAGGTTTTGGTCTTGGGGCCTTTATTATTTGGAATATACTTTTCTGAGGTGCAGGCCAAAACCAGTGGGCTATGACTGACCAAGTTTGCAGATGACTGCAAGCTGAGTGCTGTCAACAATTCTCCTAGTGATGTAGACATCCTCCAAGAGGGTCTCACTCAGACAAATGACTGGTGCCAGAAACTTGGCCTCAAGCTGAATATCAAAAACTGCATCATCATCCCCTTTGTTCAGAGTGATGTCCCCACAAATTATCACATTAATAACAGCGTCCTAAGCACACAATCAGTCATGAGGGATTTGGGCATCCAGGTTGATAGCAACCTGACTTTTGACTACCATGTTGCTTCTGTTGTACAGAAAGCCTTCTACATGGCCCACCTCATAAGTAAGGGTATCTCTTTCAGGGTCAAGGAGGTCATAACATGCCTGTATTCTTCTCTTACTAGGCCCTTTATTGAGTGCGATGCCCCTTTCAGCATGTACCTTACAAAGCACATGCAGCAGCTGGTGAGACCACAGAGGTTCCTCACCCGGAGAATCCAGGGCCTCAAACATCTACCATACACAAATAGGCTAAAAGCCCTATCCCTCTACTCAGTTTCATAGAGGCTCCTCAGAGGTGACCTCTGTATGGTATACAAAGCAATCATGGACCCCACCTTGATGGAACTGCTGCATATCTGCAAGTCAAACTCAAGTTGACTAACTCACATGTGCAGCTTCAACCTGCTCTGTGACATCAACAGGACTTGTTGGTGGGACAGATTTGTGTCCCCAGAGACTCCCCCATCTATGGAATAGACTCCCTCTCCATGTCAAGCAGATTACCACTTTACCCCCTTTTAAGCGCAACCTGGATAACTGGATGGGAGACAGAAAATATACCCCTGGGATTTCACCTGTGTTCTTACTGGACATGGGCATCAGGTGCTGACTAGTCTAAACATGGGGTAAACTCTTGGCTAGGCTTATAAGGGCCTCAGAGCCACTAGCCTAGTAACCTCCTATTATCCTAACCACCTCCTATGAAGCAACTTTACAAATACATTTTCAAAACAAACACCTGTACAAATCAGCTTGATATACAAATGACAAATAATTCTTTATAATATGTTATGCCAATATGCCAACTTCACTAATGCAAGTGCCGTGGAAAAATACACAAATACTGTTGATGAGCTCAATCACAATAATTTCCAAAAATCATGAATCCCAGGTAGTGTTCCAAAGAAACAAGCTTTTATTCACCACAGACAAGCGATCTTCAGTAACAAAATAAATTCAGAAATGTTTACAATATTAAACATATCAGCTTTTATACACTTAGAAGTAGATGTGGAAAATATATGTATTGTTTAATTTTAAACCAGACTATTCCAAGCAAACAATATAAACAGAGACATAAAAGTGCATTTAAAAACAGCCCACCCCACACACTACTACTACTGATTAGATCAAACTAAATCCTAGTTAAGGAAAGCACTACCTATCTATTTGCAACCCACATTCCAAGATCAGCTATTAAGAAAATCATAACATACATATAAAAAGAATGATGTTTATTTAAACTGCTTTCAACTAACTAATGCACTACAGCCTTCATCAGGTCTGTGACAAGAACTAAAATCATATACATGGGTAGATGAGTAAAAAGAGCTAATTATTTTTAGGCAATTTGTGAGGAAATATTTTTATGTACTAAAGATACCAAACATACCAAGAAATAATAAATAATGATGTATAGAATGTGTATATATATATATATATATATATATATATATATATATGTTTAGTTATTTTAACCTCGGTTCTGATTTGATTAGATTTAATTCACTCTTTTATCACACCAGAGATTTAAATGATAGATTCGAAACATTTTTTCATGCCGCTATTACCATAAAGTTTTGGTATAATTCCCCCATTTAACATACTGGTGCACACTCATGCACACACCAGCACACTTTTATACATTTCTAGTTTACTTCATCCACTATTTTTCATATTTTGGTGTAGTTTTCCTACTGGTTTTCATTGTATAAACATTTTTGGGGCTTTAAATATGAACACTGCTATGACATTTTTTTTTCCTGTCAACAGCAAAGCACTGACATTTTCTCTGTGGGGTAAATTACTTAGTTTTTATACACACTAATACATATGAATAGATGCTTATCAGATATTATTACAGAGATATATATTTATGTGTATAGTGTTCTATTTAGATAATGTCTGTGGTTAGATAGCTGTGTGTGTGTGTGTGTGTGTGTGTGTGTGTGTGTGTGTGTGTGTGTGTGTGTGTGTGTGTGTGTGTGTGTGTGTGTGTGTGTGTGTTTATGTGTTTTTTGTATCCATCTAGTTAGCTCTTTTTACTTGTTTATCCATGTATATGATTTAATTGTTGTCACGGACCTGATGAAGGGTTTATTGCATTAGTTAGCCGAAAGTGGTTTACTTAAAAGTCAGTCTTTTATATGTATGTTATGATTTTCTTAATACCTGATTTTGGAATGTGGGTTGCAAATAGATATGTAGTGTTTTCCTTAACTAGGATTATTTTGATCTAATCAGTATTAGTGTGTGGGGGTTGGCACTTGCTATTCCTAAATGCACTTTTACGGTTCTGTTTATATTGTTTGCCTGGAATAGGCTGGTTCAAAATTAAACATGTAGCATATGTAGGAGAAAGCATTGCTGTCCGCTGTGTATCAAAAACTAGATGGTACAATCAGGCTGCACATGGCATGAGACACAGGTTTGTGTAGTTGTGGTTTTACATACCAGCCTTCACAGGTGTTTTGTGATGCAAATGTACATGCAATAAGAAGGAATTAGGAAGGAAATGTAGCAGAACCTTGCATTCGATGCTAAGGCTACTTCCATGCCAAGCTTTGTCTGCAGGTAGTTGTGTCAAGCATGGATTTTATCAGATTTCATCTGGATCTGATGCCATACCAGGATGTGAAGGGTGATACCTTACTATAGTGCAAGTCCTATCCAAGTGGCAATGAATTACAGTTTTTTAGAGAGAACAGGGTATGACCAGTAGGCATGCTTTAAATAGTCCTGAAGACAGGTTCCTTGTAACATTTAGAGGAGAGGATTTAGGGACTTCCATGAAGAAATGTCACAGTCGCAGAATTCAAAGGTATAGGTTCAGTGTGGTATGACTGTATAAGCCAAGGATTATGATGCATACATGATGAGAGATCTCAAGAAAAATAAAATAGCAGGCAATGCAACCTAAGTACAAATATTCAATATAATTGATGAAATTATATACAGAAAAGAGGATCATATCTGAAAAGCCAGGGGCAGCCTTTACAGAACAGTAGCACCTAAAGGATGTAGAACTCAGCAAGCTTAAACATATCAAATATAACAGAATACATGATATATAACACTGCAGGAAAGCTATAAACATTCATTAAACTGTAAGACAACAGCTGCTGTTGATACCGTGTTTAACATGAGGAACTAAAACGGGAAGGCTGCGGTACTAGTTGTACACATGTGAGATGTGAGGTCTTGTAGGAAAAAGTGTTATGATGCATTCGAAAGGCTTCACAATGCTGGAGGATCTTAAACAATGTTAAAATGCAGTTGGACACCCATATGGAATAAAGCAAGGGAGACAGAGATTAGAATTATTAACAAGACAACATTGTGTGGTTGGCAGACATTAGACCACTGGATACATTTTAACACACTGGAGGTATATCATCAGTTTTCTGCTCTCTACATTTTATATAGTTACATCTTGCTTGGGTTTTGAGAGTGATACAATGTAACAGCAGCAACAGTAGCCGTAGACCTGCATAAAACCGAGCCTAAAATCTCAAAACTGTGAAAAAAAATGAGTTGCTAAGCTGCTGCAGATGTACTATGAAGCATTCATACAGGCTTCTGTGCTAGTGAGATTAGCAGAAAGCTCGTAAACAATACCCTTGTCAGCTAGCAGTTGTCAGAAGGTGTGAAAACATAGTGCAGTAGTAAAAAAAAATCTTCATGCATAATCGCTTCCATTCATGATAAAGCTCCGTGATATTGAAACTGACGGTCCTTATACTTTACAAATACACAGTCAGGTGAATTTAGACAAAGAAAATGTATTGCTGCTGCTGAAGTAAATATCTCTAAGCACCTTCCACGGTTTTGAAAAAGATGCATTGCCTTAATGTGCTCAGTTGTTTGATTATCCTTCTAATGAGGGGCGAATACCAAACAATTTGGTGCCGTACACTGTGAATTGCCCCCATCAAGTACAAATTAATATGTATTGAATATTCATTTTACATACAGAATTCATTTTTATATTATTGAAAGCATAATGTGGTGTACAGTACTCTGCTATAATTCCATAAATCATAGATGTACAGGTCAGTAAATAACACTAACACTAAACCTGTGAGCTAACATTAAGATGGACAAATAATAAGGAGGCAAAACATATGCTGCTTAAATTATGAAAGCTGGTAAGTACGCAGTATGCCACTATTCACAGACCAGTAGTACCAGTACTGTGCATAGGTGTGTGTGTGTGTGTGTGTGTGTGTGTGTGTGTGTGTGTGTGTGTGTGTGTGTGTGTGTGTGTGTGTGTACGCATCTGTGTGTGTAGATATGTGTTTTTCTGTGTGTGTGCATCTGTGTCTGTGTATGTGTGTATGAGAGAAGGCATTATAAGAGATCTGGGAACACAGGTTGACAGCAACCTCTCCTTTGACCACCACATTGCCACTGTGGTCAGAAAGTCCTTCTCTATGCACATCTCATTACTAAGGGTTTTGCATCCAGGAAGAAAGAGGTCATTGTCTCCCTGTACTCTTCCCTTATTAGGCCAGCCATCAAGTACAATGCCCCATTTGGCATGTACCTCACTAGACACCTGCAACAACTAGAGAGGCCCCAAAAGTACCTCACAAAGATGATCCTAGGCTTTAAACAGTTGTATTATAGGGATAGACTCAAAAAACTCCAACTATTCTCTGTGTCATACCGCCACTAGACATACAAAGCCATGTCTGACCCAGCTCTGTTAGAAATTCTGCATCTAAAGAAATCCCAATCCCTCTGCACCCCACACTCTAGAGACCTCAACCTCATTACCACAATCAACAGAACATGCTGGAGGGACAGGTTCATAACCGAAAGACTGCTCATGCTGTGGAATAGATCTCCCATACATGCCAAGCAGAGCACCTTACTGGCCCTCTTCAAGAAAAATCTTGATGAGTGCATGGGAAATAGAAAATTCACCCTGAGGATCACTCCAGTGGCTCTAATCAACAGAGGCACTCGGAACTAATGTCAGATGCCAGGATAATCCTATGGGCTAGGCTTGTAAAGGCTCCAGGGCCATTAGCCTAGTACACACCTATGAACCTATGTCTATGTGTCTTTGAGTGTGTGTCTGTGTGCGTGTGTGTGTGTGTGTGTGTGTGTGTGTGCGTGTGTGTGTGTGTGTGTGTGTGTGTGTGTGTGTGTGTGTGTGTGTGTGTGTGTGTGTGCGTGTGTGTGTGTGTGTGCGGGTGCCTATATGTGTGTGTGCACCTGTATGCACCTGTGTGTGGGCATGTGTGGGCATGTGTGTGTGTGTGTGTGTGTGTGTGTGTGTGTGTGTGTGTGTGTGTGTGTGTGTGTGTGTGTGTGTGTGTGTGTGTGTGTGTGTGTGTGTGTGTGTGTGTGTGTGCGTGTGTGTGTGTGTGTGTGTGTGTGTGTGTGTGTGTGTGTGTGTGTGTGTGTGTGTGTGTGTGTGTGTGTGTGTGTGTATGTCTTTGTGCATGTGTGTGTGTGTGTGTGTGTGTGTGTGTGTGTGTGTGTGTGTGTGTGTATGCATCTAGATTATTTCAGAACCCCACACAAAAAGAATAACATTGGACAACTCATTTAGATAGTTGTTCTAACTGAAGCACTTGGACAGAGGCTCAGTGGCAGGTTACACTCCTTCTAGTAACAGTGTTTATTGAGGCTCACTGACAGAAGTAATAACAACTGCAGTAAATTAACATGTTATGGTGGTTGCAAGTGTTAATTAACCAACACACTCAAAAAATACACTTTCAGGACAATGTCTTTTTTCCCCATGATGCACTGACTTCAGAAATGATTTTATTTAGCAATGACATGCATGGAGTGCAGTCGCTTTTTGGGGATGTGATTGTTTTATACTGTCTGTGCATTTTGCTACTGTTCTGTTAACAGAGTTTGGAGGACTGCTTTTAAAATTGCTGTTCTATATATTTTGTTGAATGTCAGATCAGGCAGGGATTGTCAACAAATTCTATAATCCATTGCACAGACAGAACAGGCAAACTCTACAGATAGTTTTAAAAACAATCTTTCTCTAGACTGTTGTGTCATTTCAACACCTAGTTTATATAGAATAGCCTTGACATGTTCCTTATTAACCTTCCACCATATAAGGTTACTTTCAAGGTCTTAATCTTTCATGACTCCTATTAACCTGTGTAGGTATCCCAATGGCCTTTAAAATTCTCATGCTTGTTTTAATAAGGATATTTAGAAGCCCAGTTCAGCACTTAGATTACTCCTCTACCTCACTCCTGAGATAGTAAAACAGTAATTTGCATCCCTCTGCATCTACTGCCTTCCTTCTAAATCAACAACACTGAGTGGTAGAAGTTAAGTCACTTTATACTTACAATTCCACAGTTTAGTTTCTTTTAAGCCTATCCTCCAGTTCCACATCCTCACTGCCACTGTTGTAATGTTGTACTGCCAATGGTACTACTGGTGTGAAGCACAAAGAGGCAGAAACCTCTCTGAGCTCACAAGCAAATATCTTTGTACCTTTTCTACATTTGAAAAGCTTGCCAATTAAATAGTTTCTTGAAGTATTTAAAGGCAGGTCTGTGGATTTCTTAATTCTACATTTCTGGAAGCAGTGTATCTGGTACTACAGAAGATAAAAAAATCTCCTTGGCTGGGGAAATGAATGCATGTTTTATGTTCTGCTCTTAATGTGGTTGCACCTGTCCATGCAGCCTACATTTAATATTTTCACTTTGTAAATATCAGGCCAATATTCTGGTAGGATTGGCTATAGAATGTACTCTTTTGCAGCAAATAATCCACCAGGTAAATGCTGGCATACTAAATTATGTATCATATGTTGGTGTAGCAGGAGGCAAATATTCCCAGTGAAGTAGAATATAGCATTGGGGTTATAAATATAAACATGAGTCCCTCTGTGCATGAGAAGGACTGTGTGACAATATTCTAAAATTCTAGGTAGAAGCTATGTGGTCAGTCCCTGCTCTCATCATCCAGTCATTGACATCCCTGATCTGAATGTGTCTACAGTCATATATACTTTATATCAGCCCCACTCAGGCTACAAGCTTGGTTGTCTCACTAAAACAAACTTTGCAGGCTGAAGCATAGACTGTATCCATGCCCAATGAGAGCATTAGAGTTTGACCTGTTCCAGTGACTCTTGGTTTAAGGATACCATACAGTCCGTGTACAGTCCACATAACCTTTAATACTTTGCTTGCTGTTGTTAAACATTCATTCGGAAATTGTCTTTGCAGCAGGGAAACCAGTGGTGCTGTGGCATGCTGTGTCCAGTGGTACTGATAGGAGCTGGAGTTCACAGAAGCTCTCTGAGTATAACACTCAGCTGCTGAATCTATCCAGAATGACTGCTATAGCTACACTATGCAATGAGAAACCATTGTTAGCCATGTTGTCAGAATCTGATCTGGGCAAATAATATGGAAATGCTTATTTTTAATGTAAGTCATCTCTGAATCAAAATTAGCCCCACATTAAATGACATTTATTGATTGATTTAATTATTAGCATTTGTTTCCCAGGAAAGTCATACTGGGCTATGACAGGCACCTTTTCACCAGAGGCCTGGGGAGAAAAGGTCCACAGTTAACAAACCTTCTAAGATTTATACAATACACAACAATGCAAAACAGTAAGTGTTACATATCAACTACAAGATACAAAATTTAAAACTTAAAGAAAAAAAAAAAAACAGAAAAGATATAGAACCTAAATATCACAATATTCCACACAGTAATATTTCAGTTTTACTAAGTATCAATGTTACTGTAAGAATTCCGATTAGGTTAATAGACACATGCAATATATTATGTGTATGACATTACTACTATACAGCAGATTGTTTGGTAAAAAATTCA
The DNA here is from genome assembly GCF_019279795.1 of Protopterus annectens. Lineage (NCBI taxonomy): Eukaryota > Metazoa > Chordata > Ceratodontiformes > Protopteridae > Protopterus > Protopterus annectens. The sequence goes on from NC_056733.1 coordinate 1,967,430,778, forward strand.
AGATGTGATTAAGCTATTCGGTCTGATGAAAGAAATAAGCTTAGACTATGCAAGACCAGAACAATACTACAGACAGAAGAAGGATAGATCTGTAGTAATGTAAGAAGACCAGCAGGAGCATAGTTTGGAGCATAAGAGGTGGGTCCTAAGGTTTGTTTTGAATTTTTGTTTTTAGTATGTGATTTGTCTTTGGTCTTGTGGAACAATATTCCAACATTTGCTACATTTGAGGAGTGCATTGCAACACCATATTTATTGTTTAAGCTATGATTTAGAGGAAGTTATGTGTTCTTAGACCTGACAAAACTAGATGGGAGTATCAGAGCATATCTGTCTTCACTGCAGGACATTTGTTTCAGTAATGAAGTATACTTTGGGACAGTTTTAGGTGACTGAATTTTTGATACATGGGGAAGCCAACTATTTTAATTGACTGAGTGTTAGGCAGTGGTGGGTTTTACTTGTAGGTGGATTGCAAATTTTGCTATTTCATTATAACATTGTTCCAATTTTCTTAAAAGGGGGAGTTCACATTTGTGAGTAGTGGAGAGGGAAGGGAGAGATTCGGTAATAGATATGAGAAGGCAGTGATATTTCTAGATTGCAAGGTAAGGTAGGGAGACACTTTGTAGAGGAGACTCAGTTGCATATAGATATTTCTGATGGCAGTGTAGGTCAAATTTTAGATGACTGTATACGGTGACCCGAATTAATTTAAAAAGTTTGACAACCTCAAGTGTAGTGTTTAATGCAGATGATGCACTAAAGATCTTTTTGTGATCAGAGTATTGTTTTGGGATGAAAAGTAGAATGCTTTGTCTGGCTTTAGGATAAGATTAGATTGTTTCAGAAAAACAACTAGTTGGAGGAGTATGATTTCTAAAATATTCCTTGGAGTTTAAAGTATATGATGCCTTAGTGTTATAATGACAGCAGAGCTTTCAAACCATCCTTAATTTAAACTAGAATTCAGAAATCGAGATGCTCAGCTGCAGGTATTGTATTTTAATGGCTCTGTGGAAAGAGTCAATGATAGAAGAAAAACTTCCAAAACAGATCCTGTCAAAGTTCTTACTTCTCAAAATTCTTGCAACCAGATAGCAAACTGCTCTTATGATGATGATTATAAGGAAAAAGAGGAGAAAAATGAACTGCATTGCTTGTTTAAAGTATATTGTTCAGTTGGCACTGCGTTCTGAGCCAGAGGCATCTTTTCAACTGAATTAGCTACTACTGACTTTAAGTATTATATCTAAATAAGGTAAGATTTACTTCTGCTTAAATATTTAAATAGTGATTAAAAGTTAAACATCCTGTTCTATGTGAATGCATTGCAGCATGTCATTGCAGTAGTATTAATGGAAACATATATGCATTTTCAAATGGTTACCACTGCATATTAAAGAGGAGTATGACATGTGAATCTATAAAGTTGTACAAATAATTAGAATTATCCATTTCTGAAAGACAATAAAATGCATAAAAATGAAGACTAGTTGTTGTTTGTCTTTCGGCTTTTCCCAGTTAGGGGTCGCCACAGCAGAACGCCGGTCCACTTATGATTGGCAGTAGCTTTTCACGAACGCCGAGTAACATTTATACTACTCGATTCCAGGCATGTTATCCTTTGCACTGTCAAAACATTTCTGATAGGTTATATTTGATGGTTTAGATATTCATTTCAAAGTACTAATAGACTGAATTTCCATTAAAACCCAAGTGATTAAAATAAAATCTTGACTATAAACAATGAGACTGATAGTAATTCCTTAGCAAAGCAAAATAAGATGTATTCTAGTAGTGTCTGGATTTACTCCTGAGAGAAAGTCTTGAAATAATAGTAAATACATAGATAATGCACCTAATATGGATTAAACTCAAAGGAGTGTGTATAAATAATTGTACTTTTATGATAAGCCTTTAGAAGTCAGAATTATGGCTTCTGTACAAGTGATTGACAGATACATGACTGAGTTTTATCTGCCTACATGTAACACACTGAATTTCCAGTTCTTCTGGGCTGTATTATTCAGCTGTAGGTGCTGCAGGATCTAGGCTTGTATAAAACTGCTGTACACTGAATTGAATATTTGTACTTGCAAAATGTCATGTGACTCTGGATATTATAAGTACTAGAGATGGTGGTGGTGGTTGGGGGTCAATGCTCCTCAAACATTGTGCACAGGAGGGTTTGGTCCCAACAAAAATGCTTGATTTAATGTCTGTAGGTGGTTGTTATATGAGTTGTTATGGATTTTTTTTTGATTGAGCAGTTAGTTTTTATATTACTTTGAATTATTAGTTCATAAGGAAGCTGTAATTATTCACACACAGCTGGAAAAGTGTAATATCATTGCAAAAGTTGTTATAATTAAAATTATTTTTAAAGTATATGCTATTTGAACATTTTCTATTTATTTTTTGATTTCTATTTTTCCTTGTTTTATTTTCACTATCAGAATGTAGGATATGAGTGATTCACTTTTCCGGCCAGATAGCTATTAGATAACACTGTATCTGGTTAAATGACCTGGGCCTATATTTTAGAAATTAAACTTGTACTTATAAATTTGGTTAAATTATTTATATAAACATGATTTTCTTTTCTTTTTACCTTGTGGTGACAGTTCCTGCTGTCATTCAGGTGCTACGACACTGCTTTTCCTTTATTTCCAAAGCAGTATAAAAAGAAGTTATGTTGTTGTATCTTTCGGCTTTTCCCGGTTAGGGGTCGTCACAGCGGAACTCCGGTCCACTAATGACTGGCAGTAGATTTTTACATGCCAAGTTACCAGCCCTGATGCACAACCTTCAATGAAGGTACGCCCATTCACGCATGTCTCCACGCAGAAGATGCTCTAGCTGAGAATTGAACAGGACAACGTCTTACTGTGAGGCGACAACGCTACTGCAGCACAGAAGTTATATACTCACCATAATGTTCCATTTGTGTTGACCATTTTCATTCTTCCTCAACTAATGGGTATGGATCCATCTCCTCGGATCTGACTTGACCATTGCTAAAGCTCATGGCAAACAAAAACTCTCGAACTTGTCCCTCATCCAGAATGCACCAACCCCAAGTACCTCAGATCTTGTTTGCTAGTTTTACTAGAAAAGAAATATTTGCAGTCAAATAGGAAGAAGACTATATGTGGAGCTCAATATAAAGGACAGTGATGGCCTCTAACTACTCATTCTTCCAGGAGATTTCAAAGGATGGGGGTCAGTGGGTGGGGAGATCAGGAAGAATGAAAATGGACAACACATATGGAAGTTATGGTTAGTACATAACTTCTTTATAGGACCATAGGATCATAGAAGATTACTAGGCCATCAACCCGGAGGTTATTTGAGCCTAGCCATTTCATCCCAATGTAATACCGTAGAAATGTTAGTCAGTGCCCAAGACTGCATTTAGTAATGACTGCCCATGTCCAGGAAGGTTGTGGGCTCTATCCCCAGTAAGAATTTATGGTGCCCCATCCACTCATCCAGAGTTCTCTTGAATAGTGTCATAGATGTGCTCTTTTTTCACATGAATTGGTAGCCTGTTCCAAAGACATGGCAATCAGTGAGAGATAAATCTGTCCCTTCAGCATTTCTTGTTTAAGTCGCAAGCCATATTTTGGTCCCTGGAACAGGTAGCCCTGGTTCCATTTGATTTATGGATATGCAGCAAGTTCATTAGGTTTGGGTCTTTTATTGCTCTGTAGGCCAGGCATAAGTCTTCCCTAAGAAGTCTGTATGATATGGAGTATAGTGACAGAGAATTTAGTCAGTCTGTGTAAGGAACATGCTGGAGCCCCTTGATCTTCCTTGTTTGAAACCTCTGAGGTCTCTCTAATTGCTGCTGGTGCTTAGTACAGTACATGCCGAATGGGGAGCTAGACTCAATTTGGGCCAGATAAGTGTGAGTAAAGTGGGGGTTATAACTTCTTTTACTTTTGAGGTGATGCCTTTACTAATCAAGTGTGCTATGTAGAAAGCTGCAAACTTGATCAGCCACAACCCCTTACATTTGACCTGAAGTATATACTAAACAGTAGGAGGCCCAGCACTGACTCATGTGACGCCCCACTGGTAACAAATCTGCTGGTTGATGTGGAGACACCCACTTTGATAGTGTATGTCTAGTTTGTCAGCCAGTTGGCAGCCCATCTTACAAAGAAGGGGTTTATATTTAGTTGGCTAAGTTTATCAGTAATGCCTGAATGTGGGATTGTGTTGAAAGCCTTTGCCAGGTTGAGTTATGCTGTATGCAGAAATTTGCCCTTGTCAATGACCTTGGTCACATTTTTAAAGAAATTCACCAGCTTTAACAGGCAGGATCTGCCCTTCATGAAACCGAATTGGGTAGGATCAAGGGTTTGAGATCACCAATGTCTTTATTTATGAGGTCCATAATGATACATTCCATGGACTTACAGATACCGTTGGTCAGGCCTATGGGTCTGTAATTCCCAGGGTGACCTTTGTGAAGGGGAATAACTGCTGCTGTTCTCCATTCCACAAGAACAAAGCCTGTGGTTAGGTTATGATTGAAAATGATACTTAATGGTGTTGCTAGTTTATGTTTAGCCTGCTTAGAAGATGTTGTCCGGTTATCTGATATTGTCAATTTTCATTCTATCCCCAACTTATGGGACAGAGTCCCCAGCTACCTATGATCCCAGCTGGACTCAAGGAAAGATATTACTGAGCACACTTGAACCAAATGTTGCTCAACCTCTGAAGACCAGATTTGTAAAGAGTAACAAAGGTATGGAGATTAGCCCAAGTTGTTGCTAATATATCATCCATGGACATTCTAGACTGAAATACTGAAGAAGTCGCCATGGATCTAGTGGAATAGGCCCGTAATGATTTTGATAAGATAATGCCCAATTTGTTGTAAATAAATGAAATACAATCAGTCAGCCACCTGGCTAAAGTTACATTGACACTGGCTTTCCCAATTTTACTACTGCAAATGAGACAAACGGTTGCTCAGTTTTTCTGTTGTCTTTTGTTCTATGTAGGTAAAAACATAATTGTCTATGAACATCCAATAAATGTAACGTATTCGCCCTTGTTAGCAAATGTAGGAAAGAATACTGGCAAATTAATGGACTGATTGTTGTTAGATTCTGACACCAACTTAGGAAGAAAGGATGCATTAGTTCAAAATGTAACTGTATCCTTGTGAAAATCAAGGCTTGAATCTCAGAAATTCATCTGGCAGAACTAATGGCTACCAGAAAAATTGTCTAACAACAAAGGGATTTAAGGTCTCACTTAGCTGAGAGTTCAAAGAGGGAATGAGTAAGACCTTGCCATACCAGATTCAGGTCCCCTGGAGGACTAGGGTTTTTAAAGGGAGGTCTTAGAAGAAGAGTGCCTCACAAAAAGGATTTGCACGGCTTATGAGAAGCAACAGAGGAACCCTCAAATCCAGTGTAAAAGTTTGATTTCAAATCTAAGGCCAAAGGATGTTGTGTATTGGAGTTGAAAAATGTTCAGCATGACTTTGTTGTGCCCATTAGACAAATCTTTTCCACCTACTGGAGTAGAGTTTTTGTGTATTTGGTTTATGGGAAGATAAAAGTATATGTCAGACAAGTGAAGACAGTATAGGTTGTCTGGCTATTAATGGAACTGGAGAAGCTAGGCCGTCAGCTGAGGTTTGATATGTCTGGATGAATCATGCCTGTCAGGTAACACAGGAGGTCTGGAGTCAGATCCAGAATCCAAGAATCCAAGGTTGGTGAAATAAGTGAGGCCAAAGGAAGGGGAACCAAATCTATTAAGGTCAGTAAGACACAATGAGGATGACTTTGCTCTTCAACATGGCAGCTTCCTGTAGGAAATTCGGAATAAGGGGAATTGATAGCTAAGCATAAAGTAGACCAGGTGGCCAATCGTGAAGAAGAACATCCATCCCTCAGTGATTCCCCCTGAGGGGGTCAGTAGGACAAAATAGCTGTTGCTTTTGTTGTTTAGGGGAGAAGCAAAAAGATTGCAGCAAGGCTGCTCCCACTGATGCAAAATCAATTTCATTACATTCTTGTAGAGGAACCACTCATGAGGTAGAAGACTGCACCTTCTCAGCTTATATGCTATCACGTTGGACTTCCCTGGAATGTGTGTTGCTATGAGAAATCAGTTGGGTGAGAACACCCATTGCCACACTCCTGAGTGCTTCTCTACATAAGTGATATGAACTGGTTCCTTTTTATTTGCTGATGTATCACGCTACTGACATATTGTCCATTTGAACTGAAATTGTCCACAAAGGGAGAGCATTCTGAAGGGTCTGTAATGCTAAAAGCACTGCTCTCATCTCTAGGACATTGATATGCAAGTTGGGATTTTCTGGGAACCAAGTTCCTTGGCTGTTTTCCCAAGAAAATACCCCCACCCTAACTGGGAAGAGTCTGTGGTCACTATGGCCTTGGGCTGAGGGAGAATGAATGGATGGCCTTGTAGAACCTGATCTGACTGAATCCATCACCTGAGATCTCTCGTGTATGAGTAATTTGAATCAGAGTTGACAGGGGTTGGTAAAGTAGTGACCATTGGGTTACTAGCATCCATTGGAGAATCCTCAAGTAAAATCTGGCTAAAGGTACTAGTGTTATGGCCACTGACATTGATCCTAGAGGTTGAAGGACCAAGCAGGCTGAAATCTTGGAACTGCAGATTATTTTTGGACCTGTGTTCTTATAGAGGCAGTGAGGCTATCACTGACTTTGTGTTGAATAGTGTTCCTATAAATTCCAAATTTTGAGTTGGTTTCAGTTGAGCTGTTTCGCAGTTTATGATTATTCCCAGATGGGAACATGTCTGGAGAACCTTACGTCTTGCCATTATTAATTTATGTCTGGTTGGGGTGGTAATGATCCAGTTGCCTAGATATGGAAACATCCAGAATCCTTGCAGTCTCAAGTGAGCTGCTACTACTGCCTTACATTTGGTAAACACCCTGGGGTCTGTGGTGAGACCAAAGGGCAGAACTCTGAACTGGTAATGCCTGGCTCCCAGCCAGAACTGTAAAAACCTTCTAGATTGCCTGTTGATATTTATGTGATAGTACACATCCTGAACGTCTATCAAGCACATCCAGTCGTCCTTTCCCAGAAAAGGGAAAATGGACTGAAATGTGACCATTTGGAACTCGGTGCATTGCACTGACTTGTTTAGGCTGCTGAGATCCAAAACTGGTCTCCAATCCCCTTGTTTTCCTTGGCACTAGAAATAATTGAGTAAGTTCCACATTCTAACTGGTCTGGTGGGACCTCTTGGATGACTCTTTTGTTATAGCAGATTTTGTATATGAATTGGGATTTTTCTTCAGATTGGAAGAGGAAGGGAAAAAGGTATATAACCTCTGTAAATTATCTTCTGCATCCAAGAATGTGTTGTTATTTCTAGCCAGACTCCCTAGTGCAGGGATAGTTGACCCTCAGTTGCTTCCAGAGGAAGGCAATTTGGCCTCCTTTCAGGAATGCTGGAAGGGTCTGTCAGAGAAAAAATCTCTGGCCCTCTGATCTTGCGTTCAACCTCTGTCACCGGAGTGGAATCTACCACTAGATTCCCCCCTCTTGCCTGGGGGAACTTTCTCCAAGTGTGTCCTGAAAAGGTCAATGAGATTTCTTGAATCACATCTTTCAACTGCTTCATTGTTTCCTAGAAAAGGATCTTTGAAAATGTGAACCCATGGCAGAGAGAGTCTTTCCATCCTTCTTCTCTTTGTGGCAAAATAAAGACATGCTGTCAAAAGGAGTATTGAGAAATGAAGACTTGAAGGGCTCCACAAAATCACATAAGTACATCAAGGCATGCTACCTTATAGAAATGCCTGAATCCACTACCCTTGTGGTTCCTTCAGCTACATGCAAAATGAGCCTCATGGAAGAAATGGAAATAGATTGCAGGGTAGCCAACTGAGAAGTCACGGGTGATTGTACTTCTTCACAAACGGATCCTGAGAGGGTATTTGAGAGCTCTTTAATCAAGCCCCTCTGTAATCTTGTGAAATGTGCAAAATAATTAAATGACCTTAAGGCAAATTTCACTGAAGCATAGACAAACTTCCCAAGCCTGTCCATTGTCTGTGACTCCCATTTCGGGGGATGAACAGTGGAACTCTCCTCGGCAAGTTCCTTTTTAGTGGCTGAAGGCATGACCATGAGATCAACAGGCACCCTTTTTCCCTAAAACTGTTTGTTCACAAATGGTGCCTAAATTTTGTCTGGTCTCCAAGATATAGGTTCAATGGTGTCAGGCTTCTTCCACTCCCACCAAGAGATCCACTCAGTGAGCTGATAAATGGGCAGAGTCATACAGGAGGTAGATGGGCCAGTACAGAAAGCTTCCAGGAATACAGACTTCTCAGATGAAGGGTTGCTGGGTGTCCAGCAACCTCTCTGCCTTAGGATTTCAAGAATGCCTCCAAATGAGACATCTTTAGGAGGTAACCGTGGAGACCATTTGCTTTCATTGAAGCCCTTATCTTCTGTGATAGATTACTCTGTGGAGTCCAAGAGCTTCTTCTTACACACCTTTTTCTTAGGGAACTCCTCAGTGGGATGCTCTGGGGAGGTATCATAGGAAGTCAAAATACCCTGATGGGAAGTCTGGGGTTTCCATACTGGCTGTCCAATGTGGAAAGGAGGGATGAGACTCCAAGTGCAGAGATGTCAAGGCTGCAGACTGAACATCTAAGGTGGTAGGTACCATCTGTACTGCTGAGACAGACAATGCTCTCTCCATGGCCTTGAAGGAAGACCTCCCCAGAGAGGGAGAGGACCTCAGGTCCGAAAAGTCAAGCTTTTGAACCATTATCCCTCCCTGCTCTGAAGATAATCCCCCGGAGGCAGAAGCCAGTGCAGAGCTAACCTGTGCCAAGACTCCGTGGTGCAGAGATAGCTCAAACAACAACTTGGATCCACCAGGGAAGCTACAGCTAAGAGAGCTGTCCAGATCCAACTGAACCAAGTGCTCAGCATGAACTTTGGATCTGAGGATAAAGGTATTCTCAGATCTCATTCAGATGGATCTGGATGACTCTGAAACAATAAAAGGAGTCAGAAGAGGAACTGGTAAAGGGGGTATGATGAAAGAGCAGACCTTCTGACCAGAAGTGGTAGAAGCCGGTAAATCACCTGTCAGACTCTGCTCCAAAAGAATCCTTCTCACCAATCTTTCCACATCTTCCATTAAACTCCTGGAAAATGAGTGGAAATTACAGAGGAAGATCTGTGTCTCTCCAAAAAGGGTGAGGGGACCCAGGAGGGAACTGGGTCCACAAAAGGGGAGTACCTGGTCCTTGCCAAGTAAGTAATGCTTGAAAGAATAGTTGGATCAGTTAACACTTTTGTTGGATCCGAAGAAGTTCGATTTGACAGCACTGTCTTTTTTTTGTCTCGGATCCAATCTTGCGGTCAGATCCAATAATTCTGTCATTCTCTGATTTGGATCTGATGTTAAGGTCTGATCTGACAATTTTTACATTTGTTTTTAGGATCCAATGGAGATGTCAGAGTTAATTGAGGTTTTTTCCTTGATTGCTCTGAAGCCTTGGAGGAAGTAGAAGGACACGGAGAAGGAGATTTAGACTTTTTAAATTTTTTTTTGCAACATAGCTCCAGATAAATCCTCTCAAAAAGAGGAAAGAAGCAACCATTTTAGAATTAGCTTATTTTTTCTTACAACTAGAGCTCTGGGATTAAACCCATGACAGACAGCATGGTCCATTTGTAGATGAAGAGGTCCAAGGCAATACACTTAATGTGTGGGTATCATATAACAGAATTTTGTGCCCACCCTTGAGACATTTTTTGAACACAGAGACTGAATATTTCGATAAGGCTTCAAGCCTGTTTTGGGAGACAAGGATGTTTAGACTAGGAACTTTTCAAACTGTGTGATACAGAGGAGTAGCTAGGCAATTTGTAGTGCAGGGTGAGACCCTCATTTTGCATAGACACACACACACACACACACACACACACACACACACACACACACACACACACACACACACACACACACACACACACACACACACATGCCTGAAGAGCTAATAAAAATAAAATTTTGAACAGGGGAAAATGCCTTGACAACAACTTTTCACAAAAAATAGCACAGACTGGAAGTTTTATTGAATGATTAAATACAATGATCTTGCAATGAAACCATTGTCAGAAAATCCTTAAGGAAACAGCATTCATCAATTGATTCATTCATTCATTAAACTAATAATAATAATAGACAAAAATAGCCTTGATGATTTAAGAACTCATCCCCCAATCTACATTAAGCAATGTAGTATTCATTGAAAGTCCATCAGCTACTAGATAGACACAGCCTGGATGAATTAAGAACTTATATCTCCTCCCCTCATTAAAAGGCATAGCATTTTTTGAAAGTCCACATCTCTCCCTTCCATTAAACACAGTACTATTAATTGGAAATACATACCCCCCATTAAGCAGCATAGCATTCATTGGAAGTGCAATTAATAAAAATTATAATCAATTATTAATAGATAAAAACAGACTTAATGAATTAAGAACTTTTATCTCTTTCTTCCTCCAACCCCCTAAAATAAAACGACATAGCATTCATTGAAAGTCAAGTCAGTCGAAATAATCAAGTATTAATGCATAAAACAGCCTTAATTAATTCAAAATTCCTGTTTCTCCCCCCACTGAACAGAACAGACAACAAAGTCCCTAGCTGCTTTATATAGCAACAATAATAACCCATATTGGCAGCAATGACAGGAGGATACACCATAATTTTGACTCTGTGCCATTCCTTACAAATCTGTTACAACTTCTCTTCTGAATCAGGACAAATTCAGAAATAATAGTCAGACTTAGGACACTTAAAATATTATTAGCACTGTTAACCTGAGTCATTGACAGAATAAAAGAATGTGAATTAATATACATTTTTTCTGAAAGAAATAAGTCTGTTATAATTATTGTCATTCATTAAGTGCAATTGCTACACTTTATCTTAGCCAAAAAACTGAAAAGCCACCAAGAATTCACCACTGGTTATGCCAGAAAGGTAGTCTGGTAATTGTGTGCCAACTCAAAATAGCATTTGTACACTGTATTTTAATTTGACACACATCCACCAGTCTACCACCTATCCTTTCCACCACACAACAATTGTTATCCAGATTCTGTTCTGAATTTATTCACAGATGAACAAATCCAGAGATAATAATTATGCATGGAGAATTCAGGGACACAAAATATTAGCACTGTGTTAAACTAAGTCACAGACAGAAGAAGAGAATGTGAATTAATATGCAATTTTCTGAAGTGAAGAAGAAGACTGTATTTATAATTATTTTCTTTCTAATCGTTGTCATTGCGTATCACATGCAATTCTTTACCACTTTTCCAAAAAGATACTTGTTTAAAAAAGCCTTTAAGCCAAACTACATTTATGGATTTGATTTGGTTTACATTTTAATTTGAATCATCTACCTGTACATTTCTCCATACCTTTCAACTGTCCATGTTTTCACAGAATGTCCAAAATTTTGCCTCATAAAGACAAAATGATCGATTTTAACAATTGGCTAAAATTTTGGTGTCATTCAAAGAGGATCCAGTGTCTGTCAGACTGGGATGACATGCTCAACAAGCCACGTTGCTTCGCTAGGGACGGCTTGCACCTGTCACCTTTGGGCTTTTGGATATTGGCAAAGGCTCTTGCCACCCCCATAGTGCCTTTTTTAGTCAAGGCTCAAAAGTGAAACCCACCTCCATAGACAGCACAAGGAACAAGAAACTAAGGGTAATGCTGCTAAACGCCAGAAGTCTTAACCTCAAGACTGGATGCCTGCTTTTGGAAGATTTTTTTGTTTTTTTGTTTTTTTTTAAGGAAAGCAGAGGTTCACAAGTATCAACAAGTTAGAACAGTGCAGTAAATGACCCCACACGTGAGTGCTAGGCCAGAGACAGATAAAATGCAAGTTTTAAGAAAAAAACGATTTTAAAAATAAGTGCACGCAGGAAATTCAGTAATCAGCTCTAGGTTGTGTTATAAATACAGTTACCAACAGAGAAATCAAGTTTAACAAGCCAGAAAATGCTCAAAAGTAGGCGGCAATGCAGAAAAACTTAACAAATAATCTGAAGCAAAATACTTAAAATCTCAAAAGTGGCTCCTTTCTTCTCTCAGCGTTTTCTCCTCTTGGTGGGTGCTTCACCAACAGCCAACAAGTCCGAAAAGGAGGAGAAGGTAACCTCACACAACACAATTCCAGTATCACATAGTCTCACCACAACAGTGAACCAAACACATAAAAACACAAAAACATACTCGGAGGCTCTAAATAAAAATCTACCTAAGCAACAGAGACCTCCAAAGCAGACATCCAAGCAAACGCTACCCAAAAACAAAACACGTACAACACATAGCACACAAAGTCAGTGTGCCAAGCAGTCACAGCCCTTAAGGCTGAATAACACACCTGATACTCTTGTAATAGGTGACTCTATTGTCAGACACACTGACATCCCGCTCACCAGGCTGAATAAAGAGAAGGTCACAGTGAGCTGCCTGTCGGATGCTAGGATCCGCCACATAATGCAAGCACTCAGGTCACTCCAAAGTAAATACAAATATGACTCAGTCATTGTACATGCTGGAGTGAATGACCTGAGACATACCTCCCTCGACTTAATGAAAAGAGACATAGAGGAGCTCTCTGATCATGTAGACCAGGCCAGTATGACCCTGTCCTTGAGCAGCATCTTAACCTCACCTAGAATGATGCCACAGTATAAAGACAAAATGATCGATTTTAACAATTGGCTAAAATTTTGGTGTCATTCAAAGGGGATCCAGTGTCTGTCAGCCTGGGATGACATGCTTGACAAGCCACGTTGCTTCACTAGGGACGGCTTGCACCTGTCACCCCTGGGCTTTCAGATATTGTCAAAGGCGCTTGCCACCCCCTTAGTGCCTTTTCTAGGCAAGGCTCAAAAGTCAAACCCACCTCCATAGACAGCACAAGGAACAAGAAAATAAGGGTAATGCTGCTAAACGCCAGAAGTCTTAACCTCAAGATGCACGCACTCGAAGCTCTCCTCAGTATGGAGAACATCGATATCTGTGCAGTGACAGAAACCTGGTTCAAGGCTCCAGAGAGCACCCCAGCACTACCAGGTTATACCTCATATCATACTTTTCGGCCCCAAAACCCGGACTGAACCACAAAAGGAGGGGGAGTTTCCATATTTATCAAGGATATCCACACCTCCAGGTTTGTGGCATTGTAGGAAGTATCGGAGACCATCCATGTGCAACTGACAGTGGGCAAGACTGTTTTTCAGTTTATAGCATCCTACAGACCACCCTCTCAAAGTCAGGAATCCCACTCGGCTTTCCTGAAAACATTGGAGAACATAAAGATCTCTCCGAACACCATTATATTGGGCGACTTCAACTACCTAAACATAGACTGGGAGCATTACTCAAGCCCCAGCACCTTAGCCCAAATGTTCCTGTAATTTATAAACTCAAATGCTATGGAACAACTAGTCACCACTCCCACAAGAGGGGAAAACATACTAGACCTGATCATTGCCAACATGGGGACTCTATGCTCCATACCAGAAGTATATCCCTCATTGGTAAGATCAGACCATAAATTAATTTCACTGGATATCCACATCCTGACCCCACCCCCAGCCCAGAAAACCACAGTGAAAAACTTCTCAAAAGCGAACCTCACACTTCTCAAAACCAAAGTGGAATCCTTCAATGCCCCAGGGCCAGTGGAAACTACGGCCCAAACTGCAGAATCCTATGTAAATGCTACGGACATCTCCAGGAATGCATGGATCATGCTATCCCAAACAAAATCAAGACCCAATCATCCAAAGGCAGGCGTCCAGTCTGGTGGACCCCAGCCATAAATAAACTGTACAACAGAAGGAGGAAGCTACTACATGATAGAGCAAAATCCCTAAAAGGGAAGGCATCTCTGATCAGCACTAGCAAAAAATTACGATCCCTCTTAAAGTCCTCCAAGATCAGCTTCGAGAGAAAAATTGCACAGGACACTAAAGACAATCATAAGGCTTTTTTGAGTTATGTTAGGAACCTGGGATGCAACTCCCAGACTTGTTCGGAGTTGATTCTAAACGACAAAAAATACACTGAACCCACAGACATCACCAATATCCTGGCAGACAGGTTCAGTGCAAACTTCTCCACCCCCTCCCCCCCCCAAAAGAGCAAGTATCTATCCCGGCAGAGTGCAGCCTCCCAAACATCTCTGATGCTCAGGTGAAGGCCGCCCTCTCCAAAGCACAAAACACTGCTTCCATGGGACAAGATGGCATCCCGGTTTGCGTCCTACATGAACTCCAAGAAGAACTAATCCCTCAAGTAAAACTGCTGTACAATCTCATCCTCACTACAGGATATGTGCCCAAAGAATGGCGTACAGCAACAGTGGTCCCACTCCACAAAGGTGGCGCCTCTAGGGACCCTGAAAACTATAGCCCCATAAGCCTGACTAGCCTAGTCTGCTAGGCTATGGAGAGGATCATCATGGAACTCATAAACAAAGACATTGGGGACCTACAGACACTAGATCCTACCCAATTTGGCTTTGTCAAGGGCAGATCCTGCCTTTTGAACCTGGTCGACTTCTTCGAAACAGTCACCAAGGCCATAGATGAAGGGAAGGTAGTCCACACAGCCTATCTGGACCTCGCAAAGGCATTTGACACAATACCCTACTCAGGCATCATAGATAAGCTATCCAGCCTAAATGTAAACCCCTATGTCACAAGATGGATCACAAACTGGCTCAAAGACAGAACCCACAGAGTCAGAGTTGCTGGAGCCATGTCAAATTTGAAACCGGTTACAAGTGGCATCCCACAAGGTTCTGTCCTGGGACCTCTCTTGTTCGGTATTTACTTTTCTGAGGTACAGGCCAACGTGGGAGGACTATGGCTCACCAAGTTCGTGGATGACTGCAAACTGGGCACCATAATCGACTCTCCAGCTGACACAAACATCCTTCAAAAAGGTCTCGCAGAGATGGATAACTGGTTCCAGAGCTATGGTCTAAAGCTAAATGCCAAAAAGTGTATAGTCATACCCTTTGGCAAAAACAATGTACCCACAAATTACCACATAGGTGGTAACCCATTAAGTACAGAGAAAGTAATTAGGGATCTGGGGACCCAAGTTGATAGCAATCTCTCCTTTGACAACCACATAGCCAAAGTGGTTAGAAAGACCTTCTACATAGCCCACCTCATCATGAAAGGATTCACATCTAAATCAAGAGAGGTAATCGTGCCCCTTTATTCATCCCTCATCAGGCCCATCATAGAATACAATGCCCCCTTTGGGATGTACCTTACCCGACACTTGCAGCAATTAGAAAGACCCTAAAAGTACCTCACCAGGAGGATCAAGGGACTCAAACAGATGCCATATGCTGCTAGGTTAAAAAAACTCCAGCTCTACTCAGTTGCATACCGCCTACTTCGAGGTGATCTATGCCTGACATATAAAGCTATGTCCAACCCAGAATTAATGGACATGCTCCACCTCAGTAAATCTAAATCCCTTAGAGTCACGCACTTGAGGGACTTGAACCTCAGCACAGAAATAAATAGAACATGCTGGAGGGACAGATTCATAACCCAGAGTCTCCCTTCGCTCTGGAATAGAATTCCAATTCATGTTAGGCAGAGCACCTCACTGACTCTCTTCAAGAAGAATCTTGATGAATGGATGGGGAATTGTAGGTTTGTCCCAGGGATTACTTCCGTGTCACTATTAGACAGAGGCACAGTAAACTAAACTTTGAAAAGGGCACAGTATACTCAAATCAACGGGTGGCGTAAGCCAAACACAATCGGGCTAGGCTTATAAATGCCCCAAGGCAGATAGCCTAGTATGAACCTATGAACCTATGTTTAAAAAAGCCTTTAAGCCAAACTACATTTATGGATTTGATTTGGTTTACATTTTAATTTGAATCATCTACCTGTACATTTCACCATACCTTTCAACTGTCCAGGTTTTCACAGAATGTCCAAAATTTTGCCTCATATTTTTGGTCTGTTTCTCATAAAATCTATGTTTTTTCTGGCAAAGCACTGGTGATTGAGGTCACTGAATAATGATAGACATTTGAGTTTCAGACTTCCTATCCTTCAGAAAGTGCATGCTAACACAAAACCTGTTACTTAATCGGTTATAAAAAATATTTAAAGTCTGTCCCTGTTTTTTGGCCTTTGTCCCAATAGACAGTCAGACAAAACCAAATGTAAACTCATTTTTATTGTGTCACCCACACACACTTACTTTCTCCAGATATCCAGTAAAGTTGCTCATTTTTTCAGTTTTGTGCAGCCTTGAGCCCAGGCCCCAGATATAAAAACAGCAGGTTCCCAGGTCATTCAGTTATTCACTATTCTACTCACTGACTCAGGCTAGCATCAAAATTTGAATGTTTAACTCTGTGGCTGCACTGAATTATTAGTAAAAAAATGAATTACAAGCTCTGCACATTAAAACCTTCAAGTTTCTGAAAGAAACTACATTTTTAAATTAAATAGCTAGCACACCCACAGTGAGCGATTAACTAATACAATTAACAGGTACTCTGATCACTGTGGGCACCAAAGATAAAGCCTTGTAACTGCCTTGTTTTTGCAGCCCCCTCCACCTGCCCAATCAATGAAGTCTTTTGTGTCGTGACAGAGGCTCATCCCATATTTAAAATGTCGGGATGAGTAGACACCTACTCCAGATGTCCTGGGCAAGGCGTGGGAGGTACCTTTCAGTCTTGGAGGTCCATGTAGTATGTTTTTTTTTTACAGTTTGTCTTGCTTCCTTATAAAGGGGGTAAAAATGAAAGATATGTGTAAAAAATAGTTTTTATTTATTTATTTAGTGCAAATTGCACCCTTTACAAGACAGCACCCAGGGCAATTGCACCTTTTGTCCATCAGTTCCTTGGCTAAAGCTTTGAGGTCTTTGGACAGCTACATAACAAAGGGGCAGAATACTCTCATTGTGGTCTTCAATTACAAAAATATTACATCCTGGACAAAAGAACAGCTCAAAACCATCACCCAGTAATACCCCACTTGAGACCGCCACTCAGTTCAATACCTTCTTCATAGATAGCATTTCATCCCTCAGCAAAGATTCACCCATTAATAGTCGCTATCAAAGCCAACACCACAAACTAGCTCATCAACCCTTAATTTAAAATCTGTATCTCTATCCCATGTAAAGCAACTCGTAACCAAACTGAAAATATTTACTGGCTCTGCCACCAAACTCTCAAGTGAATACCTAGAAGTAGCAGCAGTCTATTGGTTAACCAGTTTCAGTTCTTATCAACTGATCAGTCCAGGAATCATATGTCTCTTCCCCATGGAACATTCTTACATTATCCCCTACATAAAGGGCATTGATAGAAATGTCAAACTTGAGACCCATATGAAACCTATCCTCTATCTCTAAACTACTAGAAAAATGCATTTAAAAACTATTAAAATACTTCACAAAAGAAAAACTATTAACAGCCTAGCCAACATGGCTTCCATGCATCATTTGCCACCAGTAATACAAGCCTTACATTCATAGAAACCATCAATAAAGACAGAGAAGTATCAAACTAGTGTCCTCCTTATTCCAAGGTCTCTCAAAAGCCTTCAATACCAGCTGTCACAGTACACTTATCAATGAAATTCCCAGTCGTGGTCTATCGGTACCCACAATGCAGTTGTTCAGAAGCTATCTGTCCTGTCTGATTGGCAACAATCAATCACATGGCAGTCAACCCTCTCATCTTTCCTCCCTGTTACCACAGGTGTGGCACAGGCCTAAATCAGTGTACCCTTACTCTTTATTATTCTCGGTAACACTCTCTATACATCAGTCTTGTAGGCCTCACTAATCCGATTTGCAGATGACTCTACACTTATTTGCACTTCAGATCTCCAGGAGGTAACCTGAGAAGCCTTTACTTTAACAGAAAAATGGTTCCAACAATTTCAGCTTATGCCAAACTCAAAGAAAATGATATTACTACTTTTCTTTCCCAACTCAATCTCACATGAAAAAAGTAATATCAAAATTCACTCCCTGAATGATATAATCATAGAAGTCACCTCCAGTACTAAACTATTAAGCATGATAATTGATAATAACCTTACATTTGGCCTGCATATCCAAGCCTTCATTCAAAAACACATCAAAAACTAGGAATGCTACACAGAAACAAAAATTTCTTAGTGATACAACTAAAGATATACTAGCCACCATCTACCTTCTCCCCACCCTTCTCTATGGCAAATATGTCCCATTCTAACAAATCCCTAGGCATCATAGAAAATAAAATGTGAACAACTCTACAATAAAGTATCCTGATTTGCAGCAACCTCCCTTTACCTTCTCGCCACTGTACTGCACTCAAACCCCTAAAATAGCTAGAATTACCACACCAACTAACATACACAAGCAATAATGCCCTCCAGGGTATATGTTAATGTGTAATTAATGCCCATGGCATTGTGCCTCTACAACCCTGAAAGGGCATTAACTTCACATTAACACAAAACCTGGATGGCATTATTGCTCTTAAAGAATGGGTTCTCTGTAAAATTGTCGTGTTTTACTTACTTTTTTTTTTTTTTTTTTTATTGCTATATATTTTTGATTTGAAATACTTCCTCCGCCTAATGTTTCAAACTTGCTGCAGTATATGTTAAAGGTGTTGGAGGAAGCATTTTACATTCAAAATATAACACTTTAAAAATAACCAGGTATTTACTTTATTTTTGGTTCCTTACTCATAAATTGTTTGGTTTGTTGGCAGTCTTTGGTGATTGAAGTTACTAAATAATGACATATATTTGAGTTTCGGACTTTTATTTCTTTCAGAAAATTCATGCTAACACAAACCCTTTATGTAAGCAACTTTGTAATTTTATAAGAGCAATAATTAAAATCTGTTTCTGTTTTAGAGCCTTTGTTTCCCCTTTATTTTAAGGTTTATCCAGATTTCTTTAGCTGAAAGGTGCAGAGGTATACAAACCTCTTTACTGCTACTTCGCCAGTAATCATCTCACTCACTCACTGTCACATACACACACACACACACACACACACACACACACACACACACACACACACACACACACACACACACACACACACACACACACACACACACACACACACACACATACATACACAAACACACACACACACACACACACACACACACACACACACACACACACACACACACACACACACACACACACACCTCTGCTTCAGAAAATGCATGCTAACAGATACCCTGTTATTCTAGCAGTTTTCTATTAATAAGAGCAATATTTAAATTCCATCCATATTTTTGGTCCTTTGTTATCATGTTATTTCTGTCTCTGTCCAGATTTCTTGTGCTAAGAGGTTAAGGGGTATGTTTTTTTCTGCCTCTGATGCTGTCCTAAAAAAAGAAAAAAAAATATATATATATATCTTCTTTTTTGTTTTAGAATAGTCCTGAAGAGAGAATTTGAATTCAGGTTTGTATTACTTCAAAAATTTCCTGTGTTGCCCATATCCTTCCTTACTGGATAGGAGGAAGCTTCTCTGTTCACCAGTGAGAGTGGGGAGCTTGCAGCAGCCTATCTCCCTGGAGGAGTGGTCTCAGCCCAGTAACTAGTTGTTTATTGGCCGTTTTGGGCTATTTCCTAGCTCTTTCAAGTCCCCTGATTTAAAACCCACTTTGGGGCATTTTTTGCACTTGTTCTGACTCAGCCAAGCTCCTCATGGTCCTGCAGAGCAGTGCTAGCAGCAGAGAGATGAAAAAGAGTGACTGCTACCTGATTAAGTATTTCTTTGTTACCTTTACACTAGCGACTGCATTTTTCTCGCCTAAAAGCAAGTTTGTGACTGCTTTAAAACCTAAATAAGCTTGTTATTGCATTTATTGCTTAACTGCACTTTTTAGCAATTGTTTGTTGTTTGATTTAACTGTTAAGGCTGCCCACTCAAGTGTGCTAGCCTGTGCAAAGCATTTACTGTGGTTTTCTGCCTCTGATACTGTCCTAAAAAAAAATATATATATATATATATATCTTTGTTTCCCGCCTTTACTGTGCTAGAATAGTCCTGAATTCAGGTTTTGCTGTATTCTGGACTTCAGTACAAGTTCCTATGTTGCCCATATCCTTACTTGGATAGGAGGAAGCTTCTCTGTTCACCAGTGAGAGTGGGGAGCTTTGAGCAGCCTATCTGTCCCTGGAGGAGTGGTCTCAGCCCAGTAACTAGTTGTTTATTGACTGTTATGGGCTATTTCCTAGCTCTTTCAAGTCCCCTGCTTTAAAACCCACTTTAGCGTGGCTTTGCGCGATTTTGTGCATAGCGCAGCATCAGGCAGCGATGCTTAAATGAGTTTAAACTATTTCTGGCTCCACAAAGTCTGCTCTTCACTTTTTCCCTTGGAACTGTGCTAAATCTCAAAATAAGCACTCTATTCTCTTTCTATAAGCCCGGCACTTGCTCATATAAGTAATCTTACAGGTAAACACTAATAAACTTAAGCACTACACCCTCATATACTCCTTTAAGTACTTGCTCCCTATTGGTCCTTTCTGATCAGTCAATAAGTAGTTCCCTATACTTTTCAGGCATGTCCAAAGGCCAGTTTCGGGTCTACTCCCCAGTCCAGCTGGTGAATCTGGAATCTTGAGGCAATGTTACAACTGCCTTATGTACACAGACCACCCTCTCCTCCTCCCAACAAGCTCAAACATATGTGAGAGATGCAACTATATAACCAAACTGGAGGCTGAGCTCTCTTAACCCAGTACCGACACAGCCGGTCAGGAGGAAAACGTAACCACACACACCACAAATCCAGTCGCACATAGACCCATCGTATCCGCAAACCAAACACATAAACACACAAAAACATACTCGGAGGCTCTAAACAAAAATCTGCCTAAGCAGCAGAGACCTCCAAAGCAGACATCCAAGTGACCACCACCATTCAACAATACCCACGTAACACACAAAGTCAGCGTGCCACACAGTCACAGCCCTAAAGGCTAAACAACACACCGAACACACTTGTAATAGGCTACTCTGTTGTCAGACACACTGACGTCCCACTTACCAGACTGAATAAGGAGAAGGTCACTGTAAGCTGCCTGTCAGGTGCCAGGATCTGCCACATAACACATGCAACCAGGTCACTCCAAAGCAAGTGCAAATATGACTCCGTCATTGTCCATGCTGGTGTGAATGACCTGAGACGTACCTCCCTGGACTACATGAAAAGAGACATAAAGGAGCTCTCTGATCATGTAGCCCAGGCCAGTCTGACCCTGACCTTGAGTAGCATCTTGCTCTCACCAAGAATGATGCCACAGTATAAAGACAAAATGATCAATTTTAACAATTGGCTAAAGTATTGGTGTCAATCAAAGGGGATCCAGTGTCTGTCAGCCTGGGATGACATGCTGGACAAGCCACATTGCTTCGCAAGGGATGGCTTGCACCTTTCACCCCTGGGTTTTCGAATACTGGCTAAGGCTCTTGCCTCCCCCATAGTGCCTTTTTTAGGCAAGGCTAAAAAGACAAACCCACCTCCACAGACAACACAAAGAAAAAACTAAGGGTAATGCTGCTCAACGCCAGAAGTCTAAACCTCAAGATGCATGCACTCGAGACTCTCCTCAGTATAGAGAATATCGATATCTGTGCAGTAACAGAAACTTGGTTCAAGGCTCCCAAAAGCAACCCAGCACTACCAGGTTATACTTCATACCATGCTTTTCGGCCACAAAACTCAGACCGAACCACAAAAGCAGGGGGAGTATCCATATACATCAAAGATACCCACACCTCCAGGTTAGTTAGTGGCACTGCATGAAGAATCAGAGACCATCCATGTGCAACTAACAGTGGGCAAAACTGCCTTTCAGTTTGTAGCCAGATACAGACCACCCTCCCTAACACAGCTTTCCTGAGAACACTAGAAAATATGAAGGTCTCTTCAAACACCATTATATTGGGTGACTTCAACTACCCAAACATTGATTAGGAAAACTACTCAAGGCCAAACACCCTCGCCCAACGGTTCCTAGAATTTATAAACTCAAATGCTATGGAACAACTAGTCACCACTCCCATAAGAGGGAAGAACATATTGGACTTGGTCATCACCAACATGGGGTCTCTGTGTTCCACACCAGAGGTATACCCCTCGTTGGTAAGATCAGACCATAAATTAATCTCACTGGACATCCATATCCCGTCCCCACCCCCAGCCAAGGAAACCATGGTGAAGAACTTCTCAAAAGCAAACTTCACACTTCTCAAAACCGAGGTGGAATCTTTCAAAGGCCTCAGGCCAGTGGAAACTATGGCCCAAAAAGCAGAATCCTTTATAAAAGCATTCTATGGACGCCTACAGGAATGCATGGAGTATGCTATCCCAAATAAAACCAAGACTCACTCCTCCAAAGGCAGGAGACCTGTCTGGTGGACCCCAGCCATAAATAAGCTATATAACAGAAGGAGGAAGCTACTACATGATAGAGTAAAATCCCAAAAAGGGAAGGCGTCTCTGATCAGTACAAGCAAGAAACTACGATCCCTCATAAAATCATCTAAGGTAAACTTCGAAAGAAAAATTGCACAAGACACTAAGGATAATCACAAGGCCTTCTTTAGTTATGTCAGGAACCTGCATGGAAACTCCCAGATATGCTCTGAGTTAGTTCAAAATGACAAAAAATACACTGAATCCACAGACATTGCCAACATCCTGGCAGAAAGGTTCTTTGCAAACTTCTCTCCCCTTCCCCTCCAAAAGAGCAAATGTCTATCCTAACAGAATGTAGCCTCCCTGTGATCACAGATGCACAGGTGAAAGCTGCCCTCTCCAAAGCAAAAAACACAGCATCAATGGGACCAGATGGTGTCCCAGGCTGTGTCTTACATGAGCTCCAAGAAGAACTAAACCCTCACTTAAAGACACTGTTCAGTCTTAGCCTTACTACAGGATATGTACCAAAGGAATGGCGTATAGCAACAGTGGTCCCGCTCCACAAAGGTGGTGCTACAATGGATCCCAGAAACTATCGCTCTATAAGCCTGACCAGCCTGGTCTGCAAGGCTATGGAGAGCAACATCATGGAAATCTTAAACAAGGACATTGGAAACCTCCAGACACTGCATCCTACCCAATTTGGCTTTGTTAAGGGCAGATCTTGCCTCATGAACCTGATCGACTTCTTTGAAACTGTTACCAAAGCCATAGATGAAGGGAAGGTTGTCCACACAGCCTACCTGGACCTTGCAAAAGCCTTTGACACAATACCCCACTTGGGCATCATAAATAAGCTCACTAGCTTAAATATCAACCCCTATGTCACAAGATGGGTTGCAAACTGGCTTAGGGATAGAACCCACATGGTCAGAATTGCAGGTGCCATGACAGACTCTAAACCAGTTACAAGTGGCGACCCACAAGGCTCAGTCCTGGGACCGTTCTTGTTAGGTATATATTTCTCCAAGGTACAGGCTAACATGGGTGGACTATGGTTGACAAAGTTCACAGACGACTGCAAACTGGGTGCCATAATCGAATCTCCAGCTGACATGAGCATCCTCCAAAAGGGTCTCACAGAGACGGATACTGGTGCTAGAGCCACGGCCTAAAGCTAAATGCCAAAAAGTGCATTGTCATCCCCTTTGGGAAAAACAAAGTGCCCACAAACTACCACATAGGTGGTAATCCATTAAGTAAGGAAGAAGTAATTAGGGACCTGGGGACCCAAGTAGATAGTAATCTCTCATTTGACAATCACGTTGCCAAAGTAGTTAGAAAGACCTTCTATATAGCCCACCTTATCATGAAAGGGTTTGCATCTAGATCAAGAGAGGTCATTGTGCCCATCTACTCATCTCTTATCAGACCCATAATTGAATACAATGCCGCATTTGGGATGTACCTTACCTGACACCTGCAGCAACTGGAAAGACCACAAAAGTACCTCACCAAGAGGATCAAGGGACTCAGATGCCCTATGCACTTCAGCTAAAGAAACTCCAGCTCTACTCAGTTGTGTACCGCCTACTCAGAGGTGATCTGTGTCTGACATATAAAGCCATGTCCAACCCAGAATTAATGGACATGCTCCACCTCAAGAAATCCAAGTCCCTTAGAGCTACACGCTCCAGGGACTTGAACCTCAGAACAGAAATAAACAAGACATGCTGGAGGAACAGAGGCATATCCCAGAGGCTCCCCTCACTCTGGAACAAAATCCCAATCCATATTAGGCAGAGCCCTTCACTGACCTTATTCAAGAGAAATCTTGACAAGTGGATGGGAGACCGTAAGTTTACCCCTGGGATCTCTTATGTGTCCTTGCTAGACAGAGGTACAGTAAACTAACCTTAATAAGGCTACCTACTGTGACCTACTGTACAGAGACACAGTCAACTAATCTAAAAGGGTGGCGAAAGCCAAACACACTCTGGCTAGGCTTATAAGTGCCCTAGGGCAGATAGCCTAGTATCAGCCTATGAACCTATGGTTGAGAGGTACAGAAATTTCTTAAATAATGTTGCTGCTGCCAGGGGAAAGGTTGATTGCTCTCACTCTATCTATCTCTCTCTTACAAACACACACACACACAGACACACACACACACACACACACACACACACACACACACACACACACACACACACACACACACACACACACACACAGTCTCATCTACTTTTGTGCACACATTCACTCACACATGCAGACAGCAACATAAACACACACACACACACACACACACACACACACACACACACACACACACACACACACACACACACACACACACACACACACACACACACACACACCTTTTTCCTGTTTTATTTATTTTTTACACTCACTAAACAGAAAAGTGCTGATTAGTGAGTGTAAAATAATAGCCCAGTCGATCTCTATCTTACTGTCATACACGCATACAGTCTCACTCACAGACATAAACACACTTACTTGCTTTTTATTTTAATTTTTTTTCTTTTTTATTTTACACTTGCTAAACAGGTAATGTCCTGCTTAGTGAGCATAAAATAATGGTGGCCTTTAGATTTTTTCTGTCTGAGCTCCACAACAACTTGATATGCTGCCATGAAGCTGCCGTGATGTGGAGGACTCATTTTTCAGTGGCATTACTTGTACATTAATAACCTGCTGGAGAACATTTGTTCTCCAATCAGTGTGCTGATGTACAGTTCGCCTATTCTCTAAACACAGTTAATTACTGCCATCACAATCATCCACAACTCTAATAGATGTCCTACACTAAATTATTTCTTCTTCTTCAACTATCAAATACATCCCTAATCAAGCACTGAGATACAAGGATCATAACATCCTGTCAATCTATAAACCCCAAAAAACGAGTGGACAAAACGTATACTCTTATCAACACTTATCAAAAATAGTATCCTTAACTCATTTTCACCCCAAAACACCTAGCTGAGCTACTATTCATTAACAATACATATAACTAGCTATACCTTATGATAATATCACTTCAGGGACTTACCTATACTGTTTTTTTTAGAACACTTTGTATATTTAACCAACTGCATAAAATTATATCAGCTATGAAATATTGTTATATCTTCCTAAAACTTGTTGATTTCTCAAAACTCCTGAAAATCCTGTGTGTGTATCTCTCTCTATATATATACATATATATATATATATATATATATATATATATATATATATATATATATATATATATATATATATGCATCTTTATGTTTTAATTCTACAACTCTATG
This sequence comes from Protopterus annectens, assembly GCF_019279795.1. NCBI lineage: Eukaryota > Metazoa > Chordata > Ceratodontiformes > Protopteridae > Protopterus > Protopterus annectens. The sequence goes on from NC_056733.1 coordinate 1,967,456,662, forward strand.
CATGTCTTTCCTGGTAAACAAATGTTAAATAAATAAATAAATAAATCAATATCTGTCTTAATTTGGAACTTTTCTACCTGGGCATCTGTTGAAAATGGGTAGTTTACCTAGTCAGACTTTTCCATTAAAATGTAAAAAAATATATAATAAATAAATGAAAAACAATTCAGTCAACTATTATGTGTGCAGCACCAAATCCCATATCTTCAACAGCACAATTGTTGGCCAGATGTTAGGTGCTGCTGCTAGCAGCCTTGTGGTAACCAGCTAATACAGTTTACTTACTCAGATCTAGGACCACAACCACTGCACAGCTTTGTAGAACACCCATATGTTTCACTGTGTTCAGATGTACTTGTTCGTCATATCATACACACATACATTGTTTACTTCATGTTCTAAAGTGCTTATCCATTATTCATACTATTCATACTAAGATACGTCCTGAGTTCTATCATTCCTAGCCTGCTTACACTCTGGTGTCACACATCACAGAGAATATTACAATAAAGGCTTAATAATTAGATGTATGATTGATTCTTTATCACACAACACATAACTTGAAACAATAAAGAGATAATCGGTATGAAAGTAGTACTAATTCACAGAGAACGGATTATTATTATAGTTAAAATAAAATTAAAAAAAATATCACCTAGACAGCTTTATTCACATGTGTAAGTACTTCATTAAGCAGTGAGAGTGCTTTCATTTTACACTCTTCAAAGAAATTATTAAGACTAAATTCAGAAACAGAACCCTTTCTTAATATATTTTATTTCATGCTTCACATGATTAAAATAGACCAAACAATACACTGGCATCAGCACACAACTTTTTGTAGAAGCAGAACAAATCAGTGTGAAAAACAAATAAAGGAATCTTCCATGAAGGCATGATAAGTAGTCAGGTAAAAAGCTACCTAAAATATCTTTCACAACAATCTTCCTAAAACCAGTCCTATAAGCTAGAAACTGTGTTGCAATACATTAAATGTTAAAACCCCAAGAATAATAAACCTTGAGTGTATCTATTTCTATAAAAAATAAAAGCTACTTGCTAATACTTTGGTAGCACAGATTTTAAAATTAATGACAGCAAAAATATAAGCATACATTTTCACTTGCCATAACCGGTCATTTTGTTCCAAAAGAATATCTATGTTCCCCCTCACGGCATCCAAGATGATCTAGCATATAATGCAAAATATAAACTTCTTAAAATTTGGAAACTAGCAGAAGAGTTGGAGTGGCTGTACAGAGCATTAGTCCTATTGATTGGTTTAATAGCATACTGGTGCCCGTAAATTCTGTTGATGAACTTACTTTTTGACTTTCCAGCATAGAAAACATTGAGTGTTATATTGTTCCCCTGGTTGCTGGTAGGCCACATTGGATAGGGGTGACACAATGACTGCTCTCCAGGCATTGGGCACATATGTATGTAGTTGAGAGGCTGAGAATAAATAGTGCTGAATAGCAGGTGACCTGGTACATTGTACAGACACATACAGCTCATGGTTTTGTTTATGGAAAGGGTATTTAGGACCTGTTCAGAGCAAATTGTGAGATGGAGGGAACTGAGTAGTGAAAGAAGAGAAGTAGGTTGAAGACAAAGAGAGTAGCAGTGTGAGGAAAGGGAAAAAATGAAATTAAATTGATCCCTTAAGCATATCTGCAATGCCCTGTGGGTGTGGGCAGATGGCAACTTACAGATAATCTCAATACACTGTTGAGCATTCCTTCTGTATTTACTAACATAGTTAAGGAACACATTATGGTTATCATTGGAAAATGTGTTGCTATTCAGTTTGTACCCTGGTTTGCAAGCTTTGATCTTAAGCTGGAGCTCTTTACAGACATTTTTGATTTTCATTTTACAATGAGGAAATTTGAATCTAACACTTAAATATAGATACTTTTTTATTGGTGAGTTTGTTGACACTGGGGCCGCATCAGGAAATTGCTCTTAAATTTGCTTTCATGCTTATGCACGGAGACAGATGTTTTAATGCAGAAGTTAAGGTATGAGAAAAAAGTTGGTGATAGATTTATAGATTATAGGTTCATAGATTAATACTAAGCTAACTGCCCTTGCGAGCCATTTTAAGCTTAGCCAATTATCCCTTGTGAGACTCAAACACTGCACCTTGTGTTTGTAAGGCAAACACTTTAACCATTAGGCCACTCTCCCAACCTAAATTGTAGTTCATAGGTTAGTACTAAGCTAACTGCTCTTGCAAGCCATTTTAAGCCTAACCAATTATCCCTTGTGAGACTCAAACCCTGCACCTTGTGTTTGTAAGGCAAACACCTTAACCATTAAGCCACCTTCCCAACCTTCATTCAAGAGTGCAGGGATCTTAGCCTTGGAGAATTCCTGACTATAGTGGTATTTGATGGGGTTTTGCATTGAGTTCATAAGAAAGTATAATGGTCTGATTGTGTGATTTAAAGACTGTGGAGGAATTTGTTCAATATATTGATTCTATATTAGTGAAAAACAAGTTGAAGTGATTGGAGCCTGTAGTAGTAGAGGGCACAATCTGGTCGAGGGAATTTTCTTTAATAAAGTTTTGGAAAGACTGCGACACTTGTTGACAGTGTGTGTGTTGTGCATGTTTGCCACTTGATAAATCTCTAGCTGGAATCTACAAAGATAATTGCATTAGGTTTATTTGTTAAGGACATTAATTGTTTTAAGTAGGTATCATAGGCACTAGGAAGCATTGTTGTTGTACTGTAATGTGCAAAGTATGATGACTGTTCTTGTATTTTTACAGTAGTATATCCAGGAGTTCAATATTATTAAAGTAGTAAAAGAAGATCTGACTAAACACAGCTAAAAACATAAAATGTAATGTTTGCTAATTGCTTTCAAGCCAACAAGCTGTTCTTCAAACCAATACAATAAGCTGTGCCAAATTGATAAATGCCTTATAGTGGGTTTTTTTTGTAAGATTGAAAGTCTGAAAAACAAACTCTGCCCAAAAATTGTACTAAGGGGGTAGAGAATCATCATCATCATCTCATCATCATTATCATCATCCTGCTTTTTCTCAAATGTCTTAGACAGTATATTTAAGCTTTGAGGAGAAAGGTACGGTATATACTGTTCCTAATAAAGCAGGACTGTGAACCATCTTCTCCTTGGCTAATACAGATTGAATTCCCTTGGAATGATACTGGATACTGAGGCTATCACTGAAGTCAAGCATTTTTTATACTAAGGAATTATTTGTGTTGATAGCAAAGCAGTCCAGAAGTGGTCATAGACAACATAATGTTAAGTGCATCTATCTCTTATTTGCATTCAACAGTAATAAAAAGTCAGCAAAAAGCAGATACTGCTCAAGACTTAACTTCTTCCTAGTCCTGGTCACACACATTAAGCCACCAACCACATCCTTCTTTATATCACCCACGGTGGAACATCTAAAGATGTTCACTCAGAAATGGCTGACAGCCATGGTGTATGTCCACTTTGGGTGGGAGGGTTTAAGGGCAGAAGTCATATCACTAATCTTAGCATCAAGCAGGAAGCTATAACTGTGTTTTTGCACATTCAGATAAGTGGTATATCCATGTGTCTAATGTGTGTGTAACTGTGGGGTCTTCTATGACTAGTATATTGTAGAGGCTTAGACACATGTCTCTGATGACTTATGTTTGAAATGGAAATAGTGAACGAAGGTGCAGGTATGGTGAATGGAATGTGAATGCATGGCTGAGGTTTTAGTGTACTAGGGGGCTGTCTTAGAGGCTCATGAAGGATTATCATTCAGTGTGTATCTGCATGTACAGGCTTGGCAGTGCTGATGATCTACAGTGGATTGGGAGTGGGGAGATAAATGAAACAGTGTTTTCAGAGAGGTAAGTCTCCAGTTTCAAAAAGAATATCAACCTCTCCCAAGTGGATTAGTAGAGAGAGACTGACACTTAGCATGAGACAATTTCTGCACTAGGTAAGAGTATCTACTGCCAATAGGCTGTTTACAGACAAACTAAGTGTAATGGTAATACCATGGCAATGATCGGTATAACTTGGGCTGCAGTCTTGCAGGTAATGTGAAGTCAATGAAAACTGATTTAATAATGCAGTGATTTTTCTGCAGAAAGGAAATAAGACAATCAGTTTATCCCTAGTCTTTTAGAGTAGAAATGATGAACTGAAATGTATACAGGTTTTTCAGACCAGTATTATCCTTGTCTTACATGTCTTGTCATAGCATGCAAACCATAGGTATATTCATATAAGTGCTACATATAAATACACACATCTGCCTGTTTAGCTTTTAGTGATTTCTCTAAGTGTAGTTAGGTCCAATAACGTTTTATTAAGCAATAGCTAGGATATGTAGTTAGCTGCAGATAAGATTCCTCTTTATATATTTTCTTGGTGTAACTATTACTTTGCTATTCCTTGCATACTTTCTCATTCCTTTGCATTTTGCATCTGCACCCTTGACGTTATTGTTTAAGTAAAATCGATTTACTCACTTTAGAATCTTGTGATCGGTCTGTATTATTTGTATTCATTTTATTTTTATTTATTATCTGAAAGGAGAGCCATCACTGCTTACTAGTATAGATTAACAAGTCAAGGTTTCTGTCTCCAGTTAGTTAGCAGGCTCAATCGTACCACCAGTGAAGGATATGAATTTGTATCTTTATATTTGGCTAATTCAAGAGTAGCAGGTACCTGGTGGTTTTTATGCATATCAAGAGTTCAATAATGCCATGAATAATGTAGAGAAATTGAGAATATTAACATCTTAAATGTATATTTTGTATATGTGTATGTATGTGCGTGTGTGTGTGTGTGTGTGTGTGTGTGTGTGTGTGTGTGTGTGTGTGTGTGTGTGTGTGTGTGTGTGTGTGTGTGTGTGTGTATGTCTGTGTATGTGTGTACATGTGCAAGTAATGTGTTTGAAAGGTAGTTATAGTGGATAAGGGATGCTAGAAGACATTGGGGTTCAGTACAAGAGTGGTGAAAAAGGGGTATTTGGCCAAAGACTGAGCTCTATATGCAGCCTGAGTGCAAGCTAGTCTGGGTATAAATATGGGAAGCTTATGCCAAGAGCATCAATTCATATTTCCTTTAAAGAATTAAAGAATTTTACCAGCTTGCCTAGAAATTATAGGAGTTTGTGACTAAGAGAGAGAGTGCTGAAAAGGGACATGGGGTATTTGGCCAACGACTCAGCATTGTAAGTGACTTGTGTGCAATCCAGTCTGCGTCTAGATGTTGGAAGCCCATATCCAAGCCAGCAGCTTATGTTCCCTGTATGCTGTGCAAGCCAAGTTGCATTTTGTGAACTGATAATTGAATCAAACTTAATATGCACTTTCCTTCTTTCACTTTGTCTTGCTAGATTTGTGATGTGGCAAGATACATCATCACTCTGTTCTCACCTTAGTCCTTCCTTCTAAATAGTTTGCAGTGGTGAAACTGAAATGCAGTCCATAATATATGGCTACAACAGGATCAATTGCATTGCAAACCCAGCTATTACTAATAAGCTCCAGAAAAACAGTGCAGTCTATTAACTCAATACAATACCACTAACAATTTACAAATAGTGTTTTGGGGTAACACCACAGTACAGAAGGCGTTATACAGCATATTAACATGAAGCACAAAGAGTAATATTTAAAAACACCCAAATACAGTATATATTGTACAGTCTAATAATAATAATACAAAGTGCACAGAATAATGTTTGAAGAACACCCAAGTACAGTCTATATTATACAGTATACTAATGGGAAGTATCCCGAATCATGTTTGGAGATCTCACCATATACTACATATTATACAGCATTCAAATATGAAGTGCACAGAATAATGTTAGGAGAACACCCAAACAGACTATATGAAAATGTGGTCTGCTAATATGAAGTGCAGAGAGTACTATTAGGGTTAGGGGAAGGGATAAGGTTAGCTCACTTTACTAAAACAGGCATGGTGATGAATCCATCCTGCACTGCCTTAGTAGTGCATGCTAACCGTAACCTTGATGCAAACCTTAACCTTAATCCTAACCCTGTACCTTACCTTGGAAAAGCCCTTTCTGTAACACTACTTCAGCACAATGCACCATTGATACGTATGACATATAAATGCACACACTTGTGCTCAACAGTAAATCTATCCTCTTAGCTAACCCTTACTCTAACACTAACCTAAACACATTCATATAACAGTCTATTCCCTTTCCTATTTCTTAATCAAATCTTAACCCGCCAAATACATCCTCAGAAAACTCCTAATCCCTAACAATGAAACTTTGGTGACTCAACAAGAGATATCAACCAATATCTATATATCTCTATATATGCTCTTTTATTAATGGAAAAATACTGATACTGAAAGTGAGTTAGATAACACTATTGCATCTGTGGCTGAGTCTAATGATACATTTTTCTCTTGTGTATCTAGTACAGGGGATGAGACAGAAATTAATGTTTATTATCAGCTTGATACGAGCTGTATTATTCAGAAAAGTAATTGCATTCCTCCTTTTAAACGTGAGGGTATTCAAAAGTTTCAGTACATGGTTAATTATGGTATTGACAAAATTATTTTTGATTTTGTTATAAATAACAATGGTAAAAATTGTTATATTTTCACTAAAATGAAGTGCCAAGCTTTAATGGATCTTGGTAAGCAGAAGCAATTGGTTATTAAGCCATCAAAGACAATAAAGTTGTAATAATGCATTTTTCTCAGTATTTAAAGATGTGCTATGATCTCTTAAATGATAAAAAGGTTTATGAATTAGTAGATGAACAGAAGTGCACGCAAGCTTTAACTGAGTTCCAAAATTTACTGGATAAAGGTTTAAGGCTGGGCTAATGGTCTAAAAGTGATATTGACAAAAAGCTTAATACTGATGGATGTGGAAAGGCATATTTTTATTGCTTTCCCAAGATTCATAAAGTAAATCAGCCTGATAAAATCCTGGCATTACAACACTTACTCAAACCCTAGAATAACACTCGGCTTCTCCGATCTACATATAAAACCCTCCTGCAAGTCTCTAAAAGTAACAACCGGGTTGGGGATTCCCTTTTTTCCCACTATATCTCCAAAATTTGGAATTCTATCCCCCAAAATATATATTAAATGTCACTGCATAACTCAATTCAAGAAACAACTAAAGGAGTACTTACAATGCCACTGGATCTGCTCCTGTATCTACCTAGAGTAATCTTTTCCATATATGCCTTATCACTATCCTTAACCCCCTATTTTCATTCTTATCTGATATCTTCCTCTAACCCCCACCTCTTTCCTATCCACTTTAGCTAATCCTGACTAATTTGCCTTTTTGTCTCCCTATTTTCCCTCTATGATTTAACTTTTCCATCCAATCTATTTGATGTTGTTTTTGTATGAATTTATATTATTTTTATCCTATATATATATATATATATATATATATATATATATATATATATATATATATATTATTTATGTCCTATATATTCAATGTTACATCTAATGATGTTAATGTATATTTATAACTACTTCAAAATATCACTGTTATTTATTCTTTGATTTTTTGCCTATGTAATTACTGTTTTATGGAGCTTTTCTCCCCGGGCCTCAGCTGAAAATGAGTTCACAGCCAGACAGACTATCCCAGTTAACAAATGTAAAAGAAAATAATAAATAAATAAATAAATATGTATAATCCCTCAGGGAGACCAATAGTCTCTGCATTTAAATATTGTTTGCATCATATTGGATTGCTACTACATAAATATTTATTGAAAATTGTTATTAATTTACCTCCTATATTAAAGACTCATTTGACTTTCTTTGCAAACTTCCTGATATTCAGTGGAATAAAGATATGTGCTGGATTAAAGTTAATGTTAATAGTTTAAATACTAATATATTACATGAGTTTGGCATACAGGCATTGGAACTGTTTTTAGCTGATAGTCTGGTAGCCCACTATATTATAGCTTTAATTTATTTTTGTTCAACAGATGATTCTTTAGAGTTTAATGAAGTTATGTATCACCAGTTACTGAGTACTGCCACGGGAGTATCATTTGCCCCCATGTATGCAAATTTTTTTATGGTCACGTTTGCGAATGAATATCTTTACAGTCATGTAGTTTTTCAAAAGTTGTTTTGAAATATTATAGATTTATAGATAATTTGATTTTTGTGTGTAAGGGTGGCATGAATTTAGTTACAGATTTTTTTAAGGATTTACATAATAGATTTGGTATAAAATTTGATGGTTTACAATATGGAAAAAATTTAGTGTTTTCGGATATTTTTTAGAAGAAATGGAAGATGGAAGAATACGGGCAACAATGAATAGAAAATATTATAATGTGAATCATTTTTAAAGGCTAGTAGTTGTCATCCATTACATACTATTAATGCACTTCCTATGGAGAGTTTTTACGTATTTCCAGGTTGTGTAATGATCAAGATATCTTACAACAGGAATTGCATACGACTGCAACCATGTTTATAAATAGTGGATATGACAACAATTTGGCACAAGAAGCTTTAAATCAAGTTGTTAATGGAAATTGCAGTAGGGATTTTGATTTTCAGAAATTTAGTTGTAGGAGTAAGTATCATGGGCAGGATACTCAGGAGAATATTTTTTTTTGTAACTGCTTATAACATCTTGAGTGATTGAGTGAACAACTTAAGAATGTTATTTACTATTATGGGAGGTGGTTTACTTAAGTTTAAATAATTGGTAGTTGTTATAGGTAGTGCTCCTGTTTTTTTCTTACTAAAGAGATCATAGTATTAAAGATATAGTAGTGCCTTATAGATTTGTACAGCCTATGGATAACTGGGTTGGCCAGCCCAAAAGGGTTGGGACTTTTCGTTGCAATCATTGCATTAGTTGTAAGTATATTGTGAATACAATTGATAAGATTAATGGCATTTATTTTACATATACAGGTATATATTGTTACATGGGAGGTATTATTTATGCATTGATGTTGCCTTGCAAAATATTTTATATAGGAGAAAACAAGAGGGCTTTCAAATCTCAATTTCAAGAACATATTAGAAATATTAAGAATGCCAAGACACGAAGCCCTGTTGCTATGCATTTTAAATTGTATTATGATAGTGATCCAGCAGGGCTCAGAGGTACTATTTTAGAAATAGTGAAGGTATAGAAAGGATGTTCAGATATAAAGAAAGAATTGTTATATAAGGAGGTTGTATTTACTTTAAAGTATGCAACCCTGGCCCCTTCTGGACTTAGTGGAGAATGCAACTGGAAGTTTGTGATTTAATTGTTTAATTGAATGATTTGTAATTCTGGGTGGGGAATTATTGGTGTTATTTAAGGTCTGTTTTTTAATGCTGCTTTTACTCCTTGAAGGCTTTTTTGAGCCAAGGCTCTTAAGTGATTGCATTTTTTTGTAATAAATTCAGTTATCTGATCTTTGTTATTTTTTATTTTATTTAAAATATATCAACCAGTTGGACAACTGTAGTACTTGATATACACACTGTTGAATAGCTTAAACGTTGTACAAGTTTTCCAGGAGTGGAAAACTTTAAAAAAAAACAGACCTGTGAAAAGTATTGGAATGCATACCGCAGCATAACACACTGGTTGTTGAGTGATATCTTGGCTGGGAGACAGAACTGTTTTTGAATAAAAAGGTCATGTCAGAGAGAAGAATATAAACAGGGGTTTCCAAAGTAATGTTCCATTCCTTCTCAGCAAGTTCACTCTATTATTGTAGCAAAGGAACTTACGGCATTTTTTATCATATACAGCTGAGGTTTTTCCCCTCTGCAACTAAGAAGGGATTAGGTGGGGGATTACAGATTTGCTAAATCTCAATATTGAAATTACTCCAACTGTGCATATGTAGAAAATACTCAAGAGCTAAATAATAATAGCTTGGTGGGTGTAGTTATAGAAAATGAAAATGCCAAATTGAAAGTCTATGAATACAGAATATACAGCAAAATAAATACAATATAGGGATCATAGATTTCCCATGTAAATACTGATGAAGGATGTTTAGTTTAGCAAGCAAATGCACCTGTTCACTGATGACAAAGCAGAAGTGGTATTACAGGTACAAGCATGGAATGAAATATGTCACTGCAGGACATATGTATGTATGAAGGGTACAGGCATGGAATGACATATCAGTTGATTAGGATGTTGAATTAAAGCTTCCGTTTGATAATAAGCAATGTAGTGGCTAAAATAACCAAAGAAGTAAAAGGTTCTTTTATTCCACAGCACCACACAAAATAGAGTGCTTTTGTCATGTGTTTACTTTAATTGGGAATTATTATAAAATCTTAAATCATCAGAATAAAAGAACCTTTTACTTAAACGGAAGCTTTAATTCAACATCCTAATCCACTTGGACATTCTTTGGAGAGTGTGGTGTCTTTCAACTGGTGTTTTCTAAGGTTTAGTACTGTTGCAGTCTTTTGCTTCATGAAATGACATATGTCACTGCAGGACATATGTATGTATGAAGGTGCTACTAATGGGGATGTTCCAAGTTTTTAGCATATAGTATCAGACTGATGTGTGTAGGGCGTGGTGAGCAATGAACAAGAACATGGAGTTTGTTATGGTTGCAGAGAGAAGCATAGAGGGATGCCTGTTGTGGTAATAGTGAGGAGTAAAAATGGGGTACATGTTATGGTTATAATCAAGAAGAAAGAGGGATACATGTTATGGACAAAATGAGTAGCAGGCAGGGATGCTTGCAATGGTTCTAGTGAGGTGCAAAGATGGGCCTTTATTATAGATATAATAAAGAGCAGAGACTGTTGTTTGTTATAGTATAGCAGTAAAGAGTGCAAAATAAAGGACTAAAACAAAATATCTATGTGATGTGAATATATTCTATTGATAGATGTTAATAGTTGAACATTTTTCTCAATTCCTTTTTTTTTTGCATTTACTGAAAAAGTTTGAAACATGCCATTTACTGTTTGTGAGGCAAGTCTTATTTGAAAAGCTATTTTTTCTAGCACCATACTTTTTCCTTCTGCAGACAGTGGTACATGTAATTTACTATAGCAATACTCTGCAATACATGTAATACATGTGGGAAAACTGAAGTCTGTTCTGCATTATAATTACCTCGGAATAGATACCTGTCCTGCAAGAATGTCTAAAACTTGTAGGAGGCATTTCAAAGCAGTATAATGGCAGGAAGACACTCTTGTCTCCTGATAAACAATGGGCTAATTCCCTGACTATCTTGTAACAGAATGCTGTTAGCATTTAGCTGTAAAAGAGCTGATACGCCTCCACATAAATTTCGGAGGAGTGTGCATTCATCAATATTTAACATAAGTGCTATTGTGTTTTAAATCAGTAATGGAATAAAACTGATACATGGACCACAGATGAATTTTAGTTTGCAATACTTGGTGTTGGGTCTGCTGTACCAGAGCATATATATTTCTTTAATTTCTTCTGCACTTTCAGTTTTGTGGGCCTATATTTCATCTGCTTCAATGGCGGTTGTAAGTCTCAGTGCCTTATCTGAGTTACTGACACTAATAACATTAGGTGCCATGCCTGTTTTACCAGCACTTAGAACACCCAGCATTATATCTGTCTCAGTGGTAAGCATAACCCCCTCTGGCATGTATAACCTTAAAGTATGCCACTGATGTGTAACCCCACCCCAGTATCATGCCACTGACATTTGTAACCCCCAGTACCATATCACTGATGCCTATATCTCACACTATCATGCCTGTGATATGAGTAACTCCTAGTATCATGTTACTGACATGTGTTCCACCCAGTATCATGCCAAAAAAAACATTATCCTGCACTAACATGTGTTAGTCTAGTAAAAGGCCACTGATATCTGTAACTGCCAGTAACTTGTGACTATGTTGGCTGATAATAATAAAAGAGAGTGAATGCTCTTACACTGACGTCGTTGGTGTGGGGAGGTCAAGAGAGGTCACATGACAATGTGCTTTATAATAAAAGAAGTGAGGGTTGTTCCCCTCTAACATTTTTAACCAGATTGATTGCCTTCATGTGTGTTCATTTTCCTCTGTAAATGTATGTCTAACCCGACTTTCTTACCCTTAAGATGATACCGCCAACAGGTTATGGGCCCAGCAGGGAAGTAGGAAGCTGATGGCATAGACTATGTTTCAACGGAAATGAGAAGAATTACGAGTTGTGGGAGACAAAGTTTCTGGGGCACCTGCATTTGCTAGGGCTGAAAGATGGCATTTTGTGAAATGTGCAGCAGGATGCAGAGGACGATGAGAATGGGGAGGAAGGTGATGACGATGCTGAGAAAAATGAGCATATGCAGAACTAATACGGTTCTTAGACAACAAAAGTTTATCCCTCATCATGAGAGAAGCTGCAGATGATGGTAGAGAAGTGCTTCAGATCCTGAGAGACCATTATGCTGGGAAAGAGAAGCCATGGGTGATTAGTCTATACACCAAATTAACAAGCCTCCAGAAGGCCACCAGTGAAAGTGTCACAGACTATATTATTAGGGCTGACACGGCCATTACAGCACTTAGAAATGCTGGGGAGAAGCTCAGTGATGGATTACTAATTGCGATGATTCTGAAAGGGTTGCCTGAAACTTTTAAACCATTTGCAGTACACATTATGCAAGATGATGATAAGTTGAGTTTTGGTGAGTTCAAAACAAGGTTGAGAAGCCATGAACATACCAAGAAATTTAATAACAATGTAAGTAATGATAATGTGATGAAGGCAAGTGGCTTTGGGGAAAGAGTAAAAGCAGAGATTATATGCTATAGCTGTGGCTAAAAGGGACACAAGGCACAAGAATGCCGGAGAGAATATAAAGGCCAGAGACAGTGGTGTAGTTTGTGTAAAACTCTAGCCACAGGGACAGTAACTGTAGATGAATGAAGCAAGATAATGTGAAACAAGCAACTGACGTGGATGATCACACATTTGTCTTCAGAATAAACGAGCATCAAATTTGTGAATTAAAACAGAAGGGATTAATGGTGGACACTGGCGCCATGTCACACATAATTAACAATCTGAAAAAGTTTAAATGCTTTGATGCAACTTTCCAACCAGAGGAGCACATTTTGGAATTAGTGGGGCTGCACAGATGAGAGGTAATGCAGAGGCATGGCTGCTAAATACAGAGGGGTGCAAGGTAAAGGTGATGACGACTCAGGCGCTGTATATCCCGACGTATCCAAAAAGCATTTTTTCTGTTAAGGCAGCAACATCCAAGGGGGCCTCGATCAACTTTAAACAAGGCCGGGATTAACTCATCTATAAAAACAGCACCAGGTTTGACATAATTGAGTTTGGTAGACTCTATTATTTAGACACATATGATGAGGAAACGATAGTGTGATACATTATGATGCATCTCAGAGCTGTTATGACATTCAAGCATGGCATAAAATGCTTGGTCACTGTAATTTTGAAGATGTGTCAAAATTAAAAAGTGGTAAAAGGAATGAAAATTAAAGGTAAAGTTGAGAGACCTAACCTAGATTGTGAAACCTGTATGCAAGGGAAATTTGTACAGAAACAGAGAAACAGACGAAAGAGCAAAAGTTGTGTTTGAACTAGTCCATACTGATTTGGCAGGCCCAATTGAGCCAGTAGCAAAAGATGGCTTTAAGTACACTTTAGCATTTACTGATGATTATTCAGGTGTAATATCTGTCTACTTTCTGAAAGCCAAGAGTGATACACTCAAGGCAACTGAAAAAGTTTATTGCAGATTCAGCTTCTTATGGGAAGGTAAAGTGTATCAGATCAGATAAAGGCACTGAGTTCACATCGAAAGACTTTCAGTCACTATTGAGTAAAAATGTTGTAAGACATGAAATGTCTGCACCTTACTCACCCCATCAGAATGGGACTGCAGAGAGAAATTGGACATTGTTCAAAATGTCAATGTGTATGTTGATAGAGAGTGACTTACCTAAAGAGTTGTGGACATATGCAGTAATGACAGCTGCTTTTATTCGCAACAGATGTTATAACAAGCATGTGGGGCAGACCCCATTCTTTATGCTAACAAGAAAGAAATCTGATCTTTCAAGGATGAGAAAATTTGGATCAGTGTGTTATGCAAACAGACAAGATAAAAAGAAGTTAGACCCAAGATGTGATAAGGGGATCTTTGTCGGATATGATAAAAACAGCCCATCATATCTGGTCTATTATCCTGACACAGGAAGGATCCTTAGACACAGGTTAGTCAAGTTCTTTACCAAGAATGTAGCTGAATGCCAGATTCAGACAGACCCAGAAGGGATAGATGAAGATCTTAATACCAGATGAAGTGTGCATGTTAAGTCAGAATCAAAAGCTGACAGCCAAGACATAAAAGTAAGGCAAGAAGAGGAAAGGCAGAATACACACTACTCTAAAAGAGAGAGAAAACCACCTGCATACTTGAAGGACTATGAGTGCAAAGCTGAAAACAACGATTATGCGACAGTTAATGTTGACTATTGTTACTGATTAATATGCAACACACCGCAGAGCTTTAAAGAAGCCATGACTTCATCTAACTCGGAAAAGTGTGTCAAAGCCATAAATGAGGAACTTAAGTCTTTAAAGGAAAACAACACATTTACACTCACCACATTGCCAGAAGATAAAAATGCAGTGGGGGTAGATAGGTTTTCACTGTAAAAGACAATGCAGATAATACTGAGACTTACAGAGCTAGATATGTAGCTAAAGGCTACAGTCAAGTCACTGGTATAGATTATAATGAAACATTTGCACCAACTGCAAGTATGACATCTGTATGACGTCTAATGCAGATGGCAGCTCAGTGCGATTTAGAATTGCACCAGATGGATGTACAAACGGCCTATTTACATGCTCCTATTGACTGTGAAGTGTATATGGACCAACCTGAAGGTTTTAAAAAGAAATCAAATAATGATGAAAAATTGGTTTGTAAACTGAATAAGTCATTATATGGATTGAAACAATCAGGGCGTAACTGGAACAAAATGTTGCATGATTATCTTTGTGAAAATAGTTTTATCCAAAACCCCGCAAACCACTGTGTATACACTAGACACGCTGAAAATGAGAAAACAGTTCTAATTATATGGGTTGACGATCTCATTATAGCAGCTAGTGGCAATGAATCACTAAAAGATGTAAAGGAAATGCTCAAGGCTAAATTTAAAATGAAGGATCTGGGAAAGCTAAGGGATTTTCTAGGCATTGATTTTACCCAGAATAGTGGTGAAGTAAAGATGAACCAAAAGAGGTACATTACAAAAATTCTTGAGAAATTTGGTATGTCTAATTGTAAACTAAAAAGTACCCCTTCCAAACAAAAACCAAACTTTGAATGTGACATTGAATCTACAGATCCAAGAAAATATTGTGAGCTTGTGGGTAGTTTGATATATGTTATGACAAGCACGAGACCTGATCTTAGCTGGATTGTAAGTAAACTTTCACAATATTTGTCACAACCAAGTGAATCTCATTTAACACTAGCCAAACATGTGTTAAGATACTTAAAAGGTACATTGGACAGAGAGCTGTGTTACAAGAAAAGTGAAGGGAAACTTCAGCTTATAGCATACAGTGATGCAGACTGGGCAACAGATCAAAACGATAGGCGTAGTACAACAGGTTATTGCTTTAGCCTCACTAGAGACGGGCCTATTATTTCATGGAAATCAAAGAAGCAACAAACGGTAGCTTTATCTACATGTGAGGCAGAGTACATGGCATTAGCAGCAACAACACAGGAGAGTTTGTACCTCATGCAGCTGTTGAGTGGAATGGATGGAGAGTGCAAGTATGTGCCAGTAACAATATATGAGGACAATCAAGGAGCAATCGCTTTGTTGAAGAATCCAGTAAGCCGGCAGAGATGTAAACATGTTGACATTAAGTATCATTTTGTCAGGTCAGCACTTAATGATGACAAAATAAGCATTGAATATTGCCCGACAACAGAAATGGTTGCAGATATTTTTACTAAACCTGCTACGGAATCGAAGATTGAAAAGTTCATGTATTACATATTTGGAATGTGAAGGAAAAGTTATCCAAAAATATGTTCTTAAAATGTATTTGTATACAACATAAGAGCAAGTGGGGGTGTTGGCTGATAATAATAAAAGAGAGTGAATGATCATATGTGTGCTCTTACACTGACGTCATTGGTTTGGAGAGGTCAAGAGAGGTCACATGACCATGAGCTTTATAATAAAGGAGGAAGTGAGGGTTGTTCCCCTCTTCCATTTTTAACTAAATTGATTGCCTTCACGAGTGTTTATTTTTCTCTGTAAATGTATGTCTAACACGACTTTCTTACCCTTAAGATGATACCGCCAACAGACTAAGTGTTCCTCCCAGTATCATGCGATTTGTTTGTAATCCCAATGTCATGCTGCTGACATGTGTAACCTCCAGTATCATGCCACTGACATGTGTAACCTCCATTATCATGTAACTGACATTAACAATATCATATCTGTTGTAATGGCAGCTGATTTCTTTGTCCTACTTACTGCCCTTGACTTCTGACATACTGTTATAATAAGGTTAATATTCTTAGGAATGATGCAAGATTACCAGGAGTGGATTACTTCTTTAAATTACTATTTTATCTCAGCAGATAGAACCTTAGCTCTGTTGCACTGATTCTAATTTCAAGCACAGAGCACCTTAAGCTATGATAGTGATGCTGCTGTTATATGGTCCACTAGATATGCATGGTGAGTTGCCCCAAAGAGGGTATATCATTGCAATTGCCTGATCCTGAAAGGGATTTAACATGGTGCTTAATCTAAATAACTTATGACACTCATGTAGGTATTTGATCAGGAAATGTTTGTTTTGGAAATCCCAAGTATTTGCCTTCCTTATCCACTCATAATGTTTTCTATAAATCTCACACAGGACTATCAGATGTCTGCCTAGCCCCTCATATGACATGAAAGTGTTCTGCACTACCATCACTGGCTTAGATGGTCACTGCCTTCATTCTTGCTGTACTGGTTACTCATGGAGCTTCAATCGAGCTGGTTGGGAACCGCCTCTGTCCCCCCAAGGGCAGGCATATCCATCATTCTCAGCCAGCTGCATCAGGCGTACAAACCACTTCTCAAACTGAGACCACCTGGGGTGGAGTAAGTGCTTTATCTGTGTATACCATGTGGCTATTAGTTCATATCAGAGGATGTTGTGGGCAGATATGAAAAATGCCACTGTGCAATGAAAATGTGTAGATCAGAATGTCAAAGGCATGGTACCTCTGTAAAATAAATAGATCACGGATAAACATTAAGACAATCTTTTCCAATTAACTTATTAAAATCATTATCATACATGTAGAAAATATTTGTATACATTCAAAGTTAACCATGTATTTTTATTAGGTGAAAAAGAAAACAAAGTTCAAAGCTTGAGTCTGCTAATAACATATATAGTGGTTAATATTAACTAAAATGGCTATACATTTTATATGTATGCATTATGCTAGTAATTAAATATCCTATAGTTAATTACATTTCAGAAAGGTTAATTTAATTTGTTCTTAGTGTGCACTTTCAAAAATAACATTAGCAATATGAATGTTCTCTGCATGGAACTTGTTGTGTAAGTGTGGGTGTAAAACACAACATGCTCTGCCAGAAGCAGTTGGGCTACTAGTTGCACCTCCCAGTGCGTAAGCACAGTATGCACATGGGGGTTCTGTTGTGCATTTCCTTAAATATTCTAATGATGCCTCATAATTCAGACAATAATTAGGACAGAACAAATCTCAGATTTGTTGCTGTTGCCAGTTGCAGAAGCTATTTAAGGAGTCATCTGGTCCCATTTGTTCATATGAAAATAACTCAGCATTGCCAGAATCTTTCCCTATGGGAACTATGATTCACATCTCTGCCAAGATTGTGACATGTTACAAATGTTTGTTTCAAGCAAAAAAGAGCAAGAATCTGAGGTACACCAAGAGAACAATAACATAAATTTATTTAGTTGAATAAATGTATGAAATGACTGCACTGGAGATGCAGTCTGCGGGTTACCACACAGAATGTTTCTGCAGAATTTGTGTGATTTCTCTGATGTAAAACAAGTCCAGCACTGGAGCTTAAATGTATGTAATGTAGGCAGAGACATTTATTGAGGCTATGCACATTTAACGTCTGTTTCCTAATACTGATCCTTGTCCTATCTTGCTAGTTTCTCTCTCACTCTATCTTTTTTTTTCTTTTTGTCACTGATTTCCTTTCTCTGCTATTTTTTTATAGAGGATCATTTTCAGGACTAATTTCCCAAGTTATTTTTTTTAGCAAGTGCCATGTATTGTCTTGATAGCATAAGCGTGTTGAAAAAAATCTGTGTACATTAATTACTCCCATAATGCTTCAGCTCTTGTTCCTCTATAATTTTTTTTTATTCTCCCTCCAAACACATATTTAATTAATTTTGATGAGTATTTGTATTTGGCTTGTATTGTTTTGTGCAGGTTGTGGTGAATGTGTCTAGAATTTTCAATTACCTGTTATTTCATTGGAATAAAGGAATAATGATTACTATCATTTAACTCTGTAGAAGGCTAGGTACTGCAGATTTGACTTTTTTTTAACAGTTTGTGTTGTGAATTTTAAAACTTTTGATTGCATGCCATCTGTTATATTTGTCTGTGACACACACAGACACACACACACACACACACACACACACACACACACACACACACGCACACACACACACACACACACACACACACACACACACACACACACACACACACACACACACACACACGCACACACACGCACACACACACGCAAACACACACACGCACACACACACACACACACACACACGTGCACACACGCACACACACACACACACACACACACACACACACACACACACACACACGCAAACACTCACACACACACACACACACACACACACACACAGAAAACCAGTACATAAATTAAGGCAGTTCATAAAATCAACTGTTCACCTTGAACTGATCTTTGGAAAGTGGGAGGAAACTGCACATCCTGTAAGAGTCATTGCACACACAGGAACAATATGCAGACTCCACATTGACAGCAGTACAACCAAGAACTGAACTGGAGGCCAATTACCTCAAACTGACAGCTTATTAAACTTACAAGCCTCTCCCGACCCAGATGACACTGAGGCCTATGGTGTGCTGTACACAAAAGCACTGTGCAACCACATCCATAGCTGCCAGAGACGGCAGTACCTGTCCAAGTCAAATGTATAATTCCTGGCAAAAATAAACCACACTGGTGGACCCCCTAGCATAATAGGCTATTCCACAAAAGGAAAAGAAATCCACTCCAAACCCAAGAAGGAGCAGACAAAACTATGCAAAAAGGACACTCACCAGTCTAAACAAACAAATCAGAGAGATGGTCAAATATGCCAAAGTAAACTATGAGGCAGGTGAAAGATAATCATAAGGCTTTATTTTAATTATGTTCATAACCTCAGGGGAAACACTCAGCTATGCGCAAATTTAATCATGAATGTCAACAATTACACCCACCCTGAAACTATAGCAAACCTGCTGGCTGACAAGTTCAGTTTCAAACTTTTCTTCCCACCCATCTCCTCCTACCACACCCAAAAAAATACCCGCAACCATCTTCTAACAGGTCATTACAAGGGAACAGCTCCTTACTGCGCTCACTAAAGTGAGAAACACAGCCTACATTGGTACTGCCAACATTCCAGGATTCTTCTTAAATAGCTTAAAACAAGATCTATCAGGGGCACTAGAAACCCTCTTTAACCATAGCTTTAAGACAGGCTTTGTCCCAAAGGAATGGAGGACAGAAACAGTCATCCCTCTGCAAAAGAGGGCACATTAACTGAACCAGGGACCTACAGCCCCATAAGCTTGACCAATGTTATCTGCAAGGCCATGTAGAGAATTATCATGGACCTGATCAATAACAACACAGGAAATGTCCAAACACTGGACCAGACCCAATCTGGCTATTTCAAAGGGAGATCTTGCCTGCTCAGTCTGGTAGACTTTTTCAAAAAAGTCATCAGGGCCATGGATGAGAGTAAAACAGTACACACTGCTTATCTAGACCTGGTCAAAGCTTTCAACACAACTCATCACTTGGGGATCAGAGATAAACCTTCTGCATTAGGCATAAACCCCTACAGCCTCAGGTGGCTAGCAAACTGGCTCATTGACAGAATGCATGTTTTGCAGAAAGGTGAATCCACTTCTGATAAGAAACCTGTTAGTAGTGGTGTCCCATAGGGCTCAGTGCTGTAAGCCCTCCTCCTTGGTATATACTCCTTTGAAGTAAAGGCCAATGTTGGGGGGCCTCTGGCTTGACAAGTTCACTGATGTCTGGAAGCTGGGATCAATCATCGAATCCCCAAACCATGTTGGCATCCTACAAACAGGTCTAAATATGACAAATGACTGGTGCCCAAACCATGGTCTGAGACTAAGTGCTAAAAATGTGTAATCATGCCATTCAGTAAATCAGATATCCCAACAAATTATAATATCCATACCACACCTCTAAAACTAGACCCAGTGGAACACAGGTAGATAGTATCCTGAATTTTGACTACTGGGTAGCTACGGTAGTGAGGAAATCCTTCTGTGTGGCTCAACTTATAACTAGGTATGGCATCAAGGTCAAAAGAAGTCATAGTACCATTGTACTCAGCCCTCACCAGTACCTATAAATGAATCGAATGCTCCCTTCTGCATGTATCTAACCAGGCACTAATACCAGTTGGAGAAGCCACAGAGGTATCTCACTAAAAAAACATGCAAAACGTAAGACCCTATCCCTTTATTTCATCTCATATTATTTATTGAGAGGCAACTTATGCTTGACCTACAAGGCATTCTCTTATCTAGCCCTGATGAAAATGTTACATGTTCACAAGAAAAATTATACAAGGGTTAAGCAGTCCGTGGACCTGAACCTTATTTGTGAGTCTAACAGAACTCGCTGGAGAGACAGATTTTTATACCAAAGGCTGCCTCACCTATGGAATAAGCATCCCATCTTCATAAAACAAAGTTCTTCCCTCACCGTCTTCAAAAAGAAATTGGATAAATGGATAGGGAACCATAAGTTCACTCCTGGGGTACTGTCCATGACCCTTATGGAAAGAGGTAGTCTCCAATAACCAACGGCCCACTACCTTGATACTACCCCAGCCCATATTTGGTGAATTAAGATATAATGCTGTCATATCCTGGGTATTATTGGCTAGGCTTGTAAAGGGTCTTGTGCCATTAGCATAGTAATCACTTATGAACCTATGGAGAACACAGACAGCACAACAACCAAGAACTGAACTCGAGAACCAACTAGTGTGAGGGCTGTGCCACTGTGTTGTCCGCGAATGTATTCTCTATCTCTAATGCACACTGTTGGGCAACCTGAAGGATCCCAATTCACATAATCACATTGGAAAGTGACAAGTAACTAGTGCACCCAAAAAATCCATATAAACAGAAGTAGAATGTGCAAATTGTCCGATTCCATATGAAAGGTGCCATGGCCAAAAATGAAAAGGAAAACCCTAGTGTTGAGTGTCAACAATGCCATTCAGTGCACCACTATGTCACTTTCATTTTGCCATCCCTTTTCAAATACATCGCTTTTCAGTTTAGTCAATCAATGTATTATATGTCTTTTTACTAGGTTTTATTGGATAACATTGCCTGGTGTACATTAACTTATAGCAGTTCATTTAGTGAACATTTTTTATCTGAAAATACTTCTGTTGCCTCATCTGCACCTCACAAGCATGCACACCACACAAGCACAAAATCTAAAATATTTGTATTGTGTTCTAATGTTTAGGTATGTTGCCGCATGTTCTCTGTGAATAAGGAGACACGTTCCTTTTTTCTGTCACCTCTTTCATACATTCTTTCCCACCTGGTTTCTTAATCTGTACTTTACATTTTGTCAGTACTGTTCGATGTTCTGCTCTGAGCTTGTTATATTTCCTGGAAAACATTCTTTTTCTCCCTAACTTTCTGTGTACCTCATTTGAGAATAATAATTGAATTTATTTCAATGTTTTCATCTGTAAAGGAACATTATCTCTTTGAGATTCTTTTTCACACCATTCCTTCATCTCTTGTTCTACACTCTTTAATAGTGCTTTTCTGAAGCATTGTCACTGTCATCATTTAATGGCCACTATTCTTACGTTCATGTGGCAGGACACAAAAGTATTACATATTATAAGCTGCTTTGGTAAGAACGAGGGCTTCTTCTCATGTTGCGAAGTATAAAGTTAATGGGTTTATATAAGGTCAAGTTCATCTCATTGAACTCCATGATCACTTTTGTCCACACTGACATGTTTTTTATATTAGAACCAGCACTCATTTCCTGTTTTGCACAACTGCTGGTTTGATATATACATATATATATATGTAGATAAATAGATAGATATAGATGTACATTTAATGCGTGTGTGTATATATATATATATATATATATATATATATATATATATATATATATATTATTATTTTTTTTATTTATTTATTTTTTTAATGTCATTGATTTGATGATTTGACTGATTGCTTTCATCTAGTTGAACCTCTCTTGGTGAAATGTGTCGGAGAGTCACATGTTCTCGGTTGTTTATGAGGATTTGCAAATTTTCTTTGAACCTTAAAAGAAGCTGAATGACATTGTTTGCACTAACCATTGCAATTTTTATTTTTCTTGTTTAAATTCATTACTGATTTTTAAGTGGTTTGCACAGCTTACAAGTAGTTATATACAACATTAAAAACAACTGTATAGCAATGCAAAATAAGTAGAAATGACTCAAATAATTTTACTTTTAAATGGTGGTGCTACCACAGAAGCTCCATATGTGTACTGTGTTTGGTGGTACATATGCACAATTTTCTCAGAGAAATTCCCTACACAATTTTAATTTTGTATCCATGGCAAGGGAGAGGGTTGAGCCTTAAGCAGTACAGCTCATATTATTTTACTGCATGCATCATACAGTGTGATCTCCTTTCAACATATAAACAAGTGTATGTGTGTGCGTGTGTGTGTGTCTGTGTGTGTGTGTATTTGTGTGTGTGTGTGTGTGTTTGTGTGTGTGTGTGCGCGCGCGTGCGCGCGTGTGCATGTGTGTGCACTCGTGTGTGTGCATGTGCGTGCACGTGTGTGTGTATTCATGTGTGTGCATGTGTGCGTGTGTGTGTGTGTGTGTGTGTGTGTGTGTGTGTGTGTGTGTGTGTGTGTGTGTATGCGCGCGCACCTATCTGTCTGTGTAATTAGCCTAGACAGTGCAAAGGGAATGGAATTGTCACAAGGTTAAAAGTTATAAATTCAAATTTCAGTCCTAAATTCCTCCAGTGAATCATTTAATTCTCAAGTTTGGGAAAATGCAGTATCAATTATGTTTCAAGTTAGTTACATTATGAGCTATATATATTATTTGCTATAAGTAAACCAACAATGGCTTAAAGAAATGTTTGGGAGATGTCAGCTATATGTTGCTTATGTTAAGCTGGCGAGGGTGATTGCTATGTTGTCTGTCTTCTTCTTTAATGACCACTGTGGTATTTACAGCAGTTAAGCCAGTTGTTTTCTTGAGTTAGTTTGCCTTGGTTTGTTGAGAAACAGATATCTAGTTGTAAGCCTCACAAGACAGAAGAGCTAGTCAAAGACCATTGATGTTAAGTATGTGCAGAATTATGTTAGTAGTCCTTAATGAATGGAGGTGGAAACTCACTGGCTCCTGAGGACTTCTGTACTCCCATGTGGGCATTTGCTGGTGCTATTTAGGTCCAGACATTGGCAGAATACAATCATCTTTCAGAACTTGAGTGCTTTCTCTGTCATCATTATCTGGTGGGAAACATCGAGCAGACCCCGGACTGTTTGGTCAGTGAGGTACAGTGTTGTCAGTTCTGATTTCATTTGCTGAATGGATCCTTAGAGAGTTGCAAAAAGGAAGAACATTCATGGTGATATTAAACAATCTTTTATTTCTCCTTAGGCAATTATTTGTTTGATCAGACTTTGGCTTTCAAAACATTAATCTCTAAAACCACTTCACTAATAACTAATTTATAACTTGTTGAATTTGCTTGAATTTGCATTTTCTTTAGAAGTTCAAAAATGTGGCATTAGTAATACATAATAAACAGGATGGACTGAAGCCCCCAACAATATATTTTTATTAAATATTACGTTTTAGCTTACAGTGCTAAATGTGTTTACAAATTATCTGTTTTTTGGGAAATGCATTGTTGGACCATTATATCTAATATTTACTTTTAATTTTACATATTTGTTGACTAAGAAAGCCAGCTGGGAAAATATCCTTTTCAGAGGCAACATGGTAGCACTGTCTTGTTAAATGACTTGCTCAGAGTAGGCAAATATTTCTCTGGTGTCTCACAAATTTTATATGTTATTAGGTCTGCACATTCCATAAAATGAGTTTGCATTATAGAGGAGCCCTTATCCTAGCCAACGGATCATACAAAGCCTGATATAATCTGGGTAGGCCATATAAATGTAGACTGGGCTGAACTAAACAGATAAGGAATCAGTACACTCACAGGACCGCATCCAATTAGAGTTATTACTGACCTGCATTGATTAGAAAAATGCAGAGCAAATTGGATTGGATGTTGTTATCACACCAATCCAATATTAGCTCTTTTGGGATTTTGACTGATGCTTTTAGAGACTGCCACACATTTGCTATTCATGCAATGCAAAGGGTCTCCCATACACAGAAGGGCATATAATCTCTTTACATAGTTTAACATGGGAAAGGGGAAAAATCCAATTATTGAAAATGAATGAGGTAAGTTTTTTAAGCTAACTAATGACTTTCCTGTACATATGCTGAGCTTAGCAAGCTAAAAATGATTGCCAAGAAAAGTAGGGATATCTTGGCTACAGTCCTAGCCTACATCGAGATGTTAAAAATTTTGCTCAGCTAATGATAGGTACCATAAAAACTATGTGCTATTAAAGGTCTTCCATGTAAAAAATCCATCAGTGGCATGGTCGCTGTCCATAGTTTCCCTGGTTATTCCTTTATAAAAAACTCTGTGCTTTTTTTCCAAAGAAGATAAAAACACAATGTCATACTTTATGCATGTGTAGCTGTATTGTCTCTGCCATAAAGTGCAGTTGAAAAACACAATTTGTGTGCTGCTGAAATAAACTGATAAATGTCTTGCAACATGTAACACAATACACATAGAAGTGTTCCTTTTTTCTGTCATTTTGCTATGGCTATGCTTTCACATGCATGCTACTGTCATCTGTACTCCACTCTTTACATATGGCTGCTAACACTTTTTTTTTTATTCTAAACAAATGCCTTTTTGCATAAACTTTATCTTCCACAAGCTCAAGATTGCCTTTGTAACATCCTTTTCATGTGACGTTTACTGCGGTCTAAGTGGAGCTCTTTAAGAAAGACCTGCCTTCTTCATGCTTCACGTTATTCTTGTTATACACTACAAATAGTGGTAATAAAGTAAGTAATGTCTTTCGGCTTTTCTCAGTTAGGGGTCGCCACAGCGGAACTCCAGACTGCAGCGGATTTTTACAGTGCCAAGTTGCCAGCCTAATGCCCATCCTTCAAAGAAGGCACACCCATTCATGCACGCACCTACCTGCATGTCTTTAAACATCACTTAACCGCAGGGAAGACATGCAGACTCCACACAGAAGGTGCTCCAGCCGAGAATCGAATGGTAGAACCTCTTGCTGTGAGGTGACAATGCTAACCGCTGCACCACCACGGCCTTCAAATAGTGGTAATAAAGTGATTTCTAATATTGAACAATGACTCTATCACTTTTTTTAACACTATTTTTTTAAACTCCTTTCTTTCCAGGTCTACATTGATCATAAACAAGGGTCATAACATAACTTGGTAATCAAAATATAAGTAAATAATAACCAAAAATTAAGGTGGGTATTGATGTCCCAGCAGTACAAAATACATTCATTTCAACTCAGTTTGTCAAGTCTAGATGCAGACTTCTACCACATAAAATGACAAATGTACACAGAAATTACAACTGAAGAAACTGAATAAAATATCATAAAAATGAACATTCAATAAGAATTAACAAAAAAGAAAATAAATTAAGAAGAACCATAATACAAGATCAAAATAATATCAGTAATGCAGAAAAGGTAACCCAAAAATCTTAAATATATTATTGTCCAAAAGTTTATTTGCTTGAATTCACAATGCATCAGTATTGCTGACTACTATCTATAAGATTGTTCTTAGCATCTGTGCATTGAAGCCCTGTATTGTTCATATTAAAATCCAGCTGAAATCTTTCACCATTGCAAGTGATGAAAAGCACTGCAGTAGCATTTGAATTAAAATAGGTATCCCTGATACAACATGTAGATGATTCCACACATCTTAGTGCACATCTGACATCCAGGAACATATCCAAAACTTACTCAGGAAGCTTTCACAGATGCTAAAATGTGACTGTGTAACTCGGAACTCATGACTGATGTCATCTCTATGAATTCCAACTTGTGAATACTTCAGCTATTGAATGTGTTCTTTTCACCTTGTTATATCATTACAGATATTTGCACTATGTATGCTTAAATTCACACTGTATGAAATGAAACTGATTTTTTTTCTTAGTTAATATGTCATTCTTCTGTGTTAGGTTTGTAATAATGTTATTTAACTGTGACCACATTATGTCACTGTAAAACTTTTCTCCCTGGGCCTTCACTGAAAATTAGATATTATCCCAGTCAAACTTTTGCAGTAAACAAATGTCAGAACAATAACTAAATAAACTGCTTCTCCTTGGCTCCCAAATCCTTCTCTCAGAAAAAAAAAAATTTAAATTTAAATCCTCCCTCTTGTTTATTTATTATTTATTTATTTAGTTATTTATTTTACTTTTGTTTACTGGGAAAGTCCAACTAGAGATATGTCTTTTGTCAGTGAAGACCCGTGGAGAAAAGCTCCAGAAATAAAGTACATAGTGCATAGTAAACAATGGCAAAATAATACAATTAATGTAACAGTTATTATAACAAAGACAATTATTGAATGAATACCAGGAGCACTACAGAGGTAAACAGGTATAGCCATATAGTGAATAAACACATACAATTAAGTCTGCGGGTGTAGACTTATAGTGAGTATTTACACAGAATTATGTACAGTCTACATAAAACATTCCAATAGAGTTCAAATATTATTATTAGTAGGATGACTTGGAAGAAAGCTTGTTGATGGAGTGAAACAGAAGAAAGCTTGTTGATGGAGTGAAACAGAAGAAAGCTTGTTGATGGAGTGAAACAGAACAATGAGCTGTCCAGGAGAATTGCAAGGGCACAGGCAGGAGTTTGTAAGGTATGTTTTTAGGAGTTTTTTAAAATTGTATTGTTTAGCCACTAGTGAGTTAGGTAGGTTATTCCACGGTTTGGAAATGTAGTTGGAGAAAAGGGATTTTCCTGCTGATTTTTCTTTTGTTTTAGTGACTTGTAGGAGTAGTTTTTTTTGCTAGAGCAGAGGGATCCTGAAGAGGAGTAGGGTTGTATGATATCTTTGAGAGCAGGGGTGTTTTCTGGTTGATGGAGTATTTTATGTGCAAATATTAGTTGACTAAAGTGAATGAGTTGTGGGAGTTCAAGCCACTCGAGCTGCTTGAGTGATAAACAGAGATGTGACTTCTAAGAGGCATTTGTGACAAACTTGGAGATTTTATTATAACAGGCATCGAGTTTGGCAAGGTTGGTTTTTCGAAGGTTGGTTAAGATCAGGGATGCATATAAGAGCGATGACAAAGGTGTATTTGTACTGTTCATTAGAAATTTGTTGTTTCTATATGGGTGGCCAAATTTCTTGTGGACTTTTCTGATGATTTGGGCAATATGGAGATCAAATTTTAGGTTATTGTCAGTTACAATCTCTAGCAATTTGGTTTGGGCTGTTGGAGTGATTATTGTTTCAGTTTTGGAGAAGATGTGGAAGGTTAGAGATGGTGAGGTATTCCTACTTGGGCAGAAGAGAAGAAGTTTTGCTTGATTTGGATTTAGAATGAGTTGGTAGTTGGTCAACCAAGTTTCAATAGATAAGAAGGAATCTTGGGTGATGGTATGAAGTTCTTTGAGGGAGGAGGTTGAGCAAATCAGAGTGAAGTCACTGGTGTACTGAATCACTGAGGCATGGAGTGAAGTAGAGTGAAGGTGATTGGTGAAGAGAGAGAACAGAAGGGGTCCAGGAATGGAGCCTTGTGGGACCCCTAATGTGACAGGGAGAAGGGGTGAAAGGGATTGTTGCCAATGGATGGCCTGTTGACATCCTGCTAAGTAGCTTTGGAACCAAGTAATAGCAAGGTTGCTGAGGTTAAGGGTGGAGAGAACACTGATGAGTTTGCTGTGGCTGACCATGTCAAAGGTCATGAACAGGTCCAGGAATATGGCCGATACAAACTGCCCATTGTTTCTGTGCTGGTTAACTTTGTTTCTAAAGGACATCCGGGCTGTGCTGGTACTGTGAGAGGGACAAAAACCATGTTGGGTATGAGATAGGAGATTATGTGTAAGGAAGTAGTCCATAAGTTGGATGTGGATGACCCTTTCAAGGATTTTGGATAGGGGGGAAAGAATGGCAATAGAGTGATAGTTGGTTAGTTCAACAGAGCTACCTCCTTTATGTAATAAAGAAACATATGCTTCTGTTATTGATCTGTTTATGAGAATGTCTTCTGGGTATGAAATAGCTTCAGCTGCAATTTGTAGGTATTCAACAGAGACATTATCACTGGCTAAGGTAGCTGGTTTAATTTTATTTAGTATTTTTTGATGGTATGAATGGTCATCATCATCATCATCATCTTCTTTTGGCTGTTCCCATTAGGGGTCGCCACAGCGGATCTTCTGTTTCCATTTCTTCCTGTCCTCTGCATCGTGCTCTTTCACACCAACCGCCTGCATGTCCTCTCTCACCACATCCATAAACCTTATCTTAGGCCTTCCTCTTTTCCTCTTACCTGGCAGCTCCATCCGTAGCATCCTTTTCCCAATATTCCCAGCATCCCTCCTCAGCACATGTCCAAACCAACGCAATCCCGCCTCTCTTGCTTTGTCTCCTAACCGTCCAACCTGAGCTGACCCTCTAATATACTGATTCCTAATATTGTCCATCCTAGTCACACCCAGTGCAAATCTTAACATCTTTAACTCTGCCACATCCAGCTCTGACTCCTGCCTTTTCGTCAATGCCACCGTCTCCAACCCATATAACATAGCTGGTCTCACTACCCTCTTGTAGACCTTACCTTTCACTCTTACTGGTACCTGTCTGTCACAAATCAATCCTGACACTCTTCTCCACCCATTCCACCCTGCCTGTACTCTCTTCCTCACCTCTCTTCCACACTCACCATTACTCTGAACTGTTGATCCCAAGTACTTAAGCTCATCCACCTTTACCAACTCTACTCCCTGCATCTTCACCATTCCTCTACCCTCCCTCACATTTACATACATATATTCTGTTTTAGCCCTGCTGACCTTCATTCCTCTCCTCTCTAAAGCATATCTCCACCTCTCCAGGGTCTCCTCAACCTGGTCCCTACTCTCACTACGTATCACAATGTCATCTGCAAACATCATAGTCCACGGGGCCTCCTGCCTGATCTCATCTGTCAGCCTGTCCATCACTACTGCAAATAAGAAAGGGCTCAGAGCTGATCCTTGATGTAACCCCACCTCCACCTTAAACGTATCTGTCACTCCCACCGCAGTCCTCACCAAAGTCACACTACCCTGGTACATATCCCGTACCACTCTTACATACGTCTCTTCCAGTCCCAACTTCCTCATACAATACCACAACTGCTCTCTAGGTACCCTGTCATATGCTTTCTCTAAGTCCACAAAGACACACTGCAACTCCTTCTGACCTTTTCTGTATTTCTCCAACAACACTCTCAGAGCAAATATTGCATCTGTAGTGCTCTTTCCTGGCATGAAACCATACTGCTGATCACAAATCATCACCTCCATTCTTAACCTAGCTTCCACTACTCTTTCCCATAACTTCAAGCTGTGACTGATCAATTGTATCCCTCTGTAGTTACTGCAGCTCTGCACATCACCCTTATTCTTAAAGATAGGTGCCAAAACACTTTTTCTCCACTTGTCAGGCATCCTCTGACTTTCCAAAATGTCATTAAACAATCTGGTTAAAAAGTCCACTGTCATTTCACCTAAGCACCTCCATGCTTCCACTGGTATGTCATCTAGGCCAACAGCCTTTCCATTCTTCATCCTCTTCATAGCTGACCTTACTTCCTCCTTGCAAATCTGTTTCACTTCCTGATTCACTATCCCCACATCATCCAACCTTCTTTCTCTCTCATTCTCTTCATTCATCATCCCTTCAAAGTACTCTTTCCATCTACTCAACACACTCTCCTCACTTGTGAGTATGTTTCCCTCACTGTCCTTTATCACCCTTACCTGCTGCACATCTTTCGCATCTCTATCCCTCTGTCTAGCAATCGGTACAGGTCCTTTTCTGGTGGTGATGGTATGAATGGTGACTGGGTTTAATGTAAATTGGTTGGGGGTATTATGTAGGTGTGTCATTATAGGTTGAGATAGGAGGGGTAGGATTGCAGTTAGTCTGGGTGTTTGCAATAGCTTGATTGGATTATGTAAAGTAATTATTAAACTGAGTTGCTAAGTTGTCAGAATTGTTGGGTGTTTTAGAAGTGGGAGAAGTTGTTTTACCTGGTTACAATAAACTGTTAAATGCAGCCCAGAACTTTTGTGGATTATTTTGATGTTTAGTCTGGATATTAATATTACATCCAACCATTGAAGTCACTTCTAATAGCAAATTAGTAGAGATGATAATGAATGATAAACTTAAATTTGCCATGCAAAATACAAAACTTCATAAAAAAACACTCACCATAACCTAGGGACGCTTTACAGAGCCAAAACCATTCTCACCAATACAACTAAATCTACACTTACTACTTTCCTCCTACCCTCACTACTTTATGGTGCTCCCATCCTTACTAACCTCCAGGCATCACAAAAAGCAAAACTTCTTACTAAAAAGCCTTAAATGGTTAGAATTAACCTATCAACTAACACGCCATCTAACACATACAAAACTTCTCAACTCCTATAAAATTATTCACCATTTATGAATACCGTTCTCCACAACTATGTTCTCATTCGCTCATTATGAGCCAATGACCAAAAACTCCTCTCTATACACAAGCCTATCAAATCTGCTGTGCATGGTCTTTGCTCATAAAATGTTGCTAAGGCTTGTAACACCTTACCTGTATCCATCAGGTCAAAACCCTCCCTCCAGTCCTTTAAAATTATTCTCAAAGACTTTCTAACAAAAATCTGGCTCTGATTTTGCCCAACCCCAGGATAAATTGTATTCCTAATAAAAACAAATACTTATTCATACCTCACACCTCCCCACTATCCCTCCTTCTCTCACTTTCTTACTTCAATACATTTTTCCCTTCTCTCTTTCTAAATATGCCATAACTCTGTTTTTTTTCTCTCTTATATATTGCAATTCCTGTTTGCATTATATGAACTTACCTTTAATTTCATTATAAACTGACTACAATTTCTCTAAATATTAAACCTTTGTCATACAAGTTGTATCTATTCTTAACTAAAGTTTTTACACTATGCCTAAGTTGGTATAATTATTTAAACTGTAGATGCTTTTGTATTATTTTTTAAGACCTTAAAAATCTTGTTCTTAAAATGCGTGTTTTTTTTTTTTTTGTTAATAATTTGGAACTGTACTCCCCAGGTTTCTGCTGAAAATGGCCACCTACCCAGTTGGACTTTCCCGGTAATTAAATGTCAATAAATAAATAAAACACTAGTTTTAAAACAGTGGCACACAATAAAATACAGTTGTTATCACTTTAATGAAACTATTCAGTAGAAAGAACTGCTGCAAAGTGTAGCATAATGTTTTAAGTATGCTCACTGAAACTCAATAAAATCATTCAAATAGTCTGTCGAATTATTTGTCTTGGGGGCAAGCATGCTGGCACCTACACACTCAAGCAAGTTGGAAATTCTAATTCCAGCATCACACAGCTGCTAGAAATGTGATATATTTGTTTTGCCATGAAAAAGGGAATTTCACTTACGCTGACACAATAAGAAGTATGAGAGTGCGATATAAGAAAGGCACTTAAAGTTTAGTTAATTATATTTCAGTTCTGTTATTGACTTGGGTTAAGATTGGTAGGGAGAGAGAAGGGGTGGCAGCCATGGGCGTAAGCTGTTCCTACCATTCATTGAGCAACAATGTTAAATTAATCAGTGAATCTCTTAAATGTAAAGTGAGTTGCAGTGTTTTATTTATTTGTTTGTTTTACTTTAATTTTTAGAGGGGTGAGCAGAGTGTTACTGCTCTTCGCATAAGTTTAAGAATAGCTAATGTCAGCCACTACAGAGCAGTGGTGAGAAACTAGGACTGCTTTAGAAGCTGTAAAATTTGTGGCAGAGTAAAGTGTTTGACACTATTTAAAGCCTTTACTTCTTCAGAAGGGCAGAGATTCTGAATGCTATTTTTGTACCAGCACTAAGTGTTTTATGATGTTCATACTTGTAGATTGTTTCATGCTCCTACGGGTTTTCCTATAAACAGTAGTAACTAGGGGTAGCAAAAGCTCCATTGACTACTAAGAAACCTTATCATGTCTTTCCAGTCTTAGCTCACATGTAACGCATGGGGTGCCACAACTACGCTCTGACATTATGAAAACACAATGTTGCTAACCACCTTAATGAGTTAAAAGCACTGATTCAGTGTCAAAAAAAGTTTGACACAATAAAGTGTCTAACAGCTAAAGTACTAGTCAATGATGTCTAACTACATGAGTGTTCAGCTCATCAATTTAGAATTTATTGATTTTGTACACTTTCTAAACAACCACTTTTCTCCATAGTAAATCACTTCCTGTACAATTTCTATTTATGTATATGAATAATAGCACCATGTGGTCACTTCTGTTGTAACTGAAAATAACAGACACCAAAGCAGTGCATCAGGAAAATCACCAACAAACAAAAAAAATCACTCCAAATATCTTCAGAAACAAGCTAAATGTCTTAAGCGGTACTGTTTCTGAACATCTTCACAGTACTTTGTTTGGTTATTGGTCTTTTCCCTTCTCCTGTGTTGGAGAGATGATAAAGCTGGTATATATAACCTCAAGAGCTGTGGGTGGCTTGCAAGCGCATATAAATGCAGGGTATGGGACCCTTGCCAACCTACAAAATATCATTTCTAAATAACATTCCCTTTGTACACTACAAACAAATACTTTCTAAAAA
Organism: Protopterus annectens; assembly: GCF_019279795.1. NCBI lineage: Eukaryota > Metazoa > Chordata > Ceratodontiformes > Protopteridae > Protopterus > Protopterus annectens. The sequence continues at coordinate 1,967,490,082 of NC_056733.1, forward strand.
AGTCTCATTCGAGTTGTAAGTTGAATAGGTTGCTACTGTCCAGTTCAACCTTCAGTGACGTATCTCAGAATGTAGGGTAGATGAGTCTAACAGCTTTTAAGGACATTTGTTCATCAGAGGGGCAGTGCACATCTCACCGATCTCTGTATGTCACTGCTGCTTTATGACTTTCAAAGGTGTAAAATACTACATAAGTTCATTGATTCATATGTAAGTACTAAACTAGCGGCCCTTGCAGGCCATTTATGCCTAATCAAGTTCCCTTTTTTGTGCCTGAAATAACATATCCCATTTGGTTATATATCAAACCATGCCTTTCCCATCCCATGGTCAATAATTATAAATTACCCCTAATGAGAATAACTGCAATCATAACATTGATAATTTGAGGGGACCCAATGCATGGGAAAATGCATTTAGGAACTGCATCTGTCCAACAGTCCCAGGGTAAATTTTCTGTTTCCCATCCATAGATCTACTGTAAGTTGTGCTTGAGAATGGACAGGGATGAACTTTGTTTTATGTGGATGGGAAGTCTGCTACACAGCAGCAGTATCCTCTGTGAAATATACCTCTCCTTCTAAACCATTCTGGTGATGCTTGGTTTGGGGAGAAGTTTAGATCCCTAGACTGAGTATTTCTGATGCCATTTGACTTGCTGATTTGCAGTAAATCCATTAGTTGTGGGTCAGAGGATATCTTGCATGCCAAATACTTGTTACCTCTTAGCAAGTCTAGAGGATAGATAGGACTTTGAGTACGTCAATGTAGAAAATGTTGGTTAGGCCTTGTATCTTTTTAGTAAGGAATCTCTGTGGCTGTTCTTGTAGTTCCATGTATCTGGACAGATACATGCCAGAGGGGGCATTATATGCAATGATGGTCTGAGTAAAGGGGAACAGTGGCATCCCTAAGTATAGACATAATCCATTTATTTGTAATTTGTGCAATACAAAAAGGTTTTCTTACAACAATAGAAACATTTTGATCAAAAATTAAGCCACTGCCCACACAAATTCCCAAATCCCGAACAACTAGCTCAACTTTTAGGGACATATCTATCATCAATGTGGTAATTTCCTAGGGTGCATTACTTCACAAAGGATACAATAATGCATTTTTTGGCATTTAGTTTTAGACCATGATATTGACACCAGTTATTTATTTCAGATAAACCATCCTGCCCGGTGGCTAATTTATTTGGAGATTCAATGACTGTTCCTGTCTTGCAGTCATCTGCAAAGTTAGTCAGCTAGAGCCCTTTGGTATTGGCTCTTACTTCAGAAAAGTAAATGCCAAGCAGGAGCTGTCCCCTGCACAGCGCTCTGGGGGGTCTGCACTGGTGACTGGTCTCTTTGTGGAGGTAACTTCCCATATTTTGATTATCTGCTTCCTATCTGTAAGCCAGTTGGCAATACTGCAAGTGACATAGGGGTTTATTCACAATTTTTTAGCTTCTCTACTATGCTTGTGTTGGGAATTATGTCCAGGATGAAGTTATGTGGTGTTTACCATTTTGCCTCCATCCATTGCTTTAATGAGTTTTTCAAACTTGAATAAGCATGACTTGCCCATGAATAATCCAAAATGAGATGAGTCCAATGTTTGGAGGTTCTCTTTGTCCTGCTTGATTAATTCCATGATACGTCTTTCCATGGCTTTATATATGAGGTTGTTCAGACTAATGGGTCTGTAATTGGCTGGTTCTGGGGAAGGTCCTCCCTTATGCAGGGGATTGACTGTAGCTGTTCTCCATCCACTTGTTACAAAACCTGTATGGAGGCTGATGTTGTGCAGTGTTGCTAGGGGTGTGGCTAAGTCATGCTTCATGCTATTTAATATGCATCCAGGAATATTTTCAGGACCCATCAATGCAGTAATTTTAACTTTTGATAGCACTTTTAGGATTTGGTCTTGTGTGACAGCTGGAGGTGAGCCAGTTTCAGGTACATCTGAAGGGACAGAGGGAAGAAAGAAAGTGATAAAATTAGAAATACATTTATCTGCCAGTAGGTTAGCTATATCTTCAGCCTCAGTGTAGGTAACATAATCCGCAATTACCTCAGTGCACTGTTGTTTTGTGCTTTTGAGATTACAAACACAACTGAAAAATACCTTGTGACAGTTTTTGGCTTGTGTAGCTATTATAGCCTAAAACCTGGCTTTGGTGGATTTTTTTAAGCTTCTGAATTGTTTGTTTATTTCAGTGACAAAGGATCTAGCATTCTAGGAATTACTCTTCTTACCTTTGGTCAAAATGATTTCCTTTTATTATATGTGGGTTTGTTTCTGTGGTTTGCCCCACTCTTGTTTCCTGTGGGGAATAGCTATATCTGTGCAACTGTTTACATGCTGGTATAGTGTGGTGGTGTAATAAAAGCAAAAAACTCCAAAGAAATACAGACACACAGAATGTTAAAAGGTTTATTAACTCACACTCACAGAGCTTTTGGGTAAAAAACTCTTCTTCGGTGTGCATTCCCATTTAAAAAAAACCTGCATTTATATGCTTAATAACAGCTACATGTCACAGCCAACAATTAATCAATAAAACAATCAATAAAAAAATCGACCCAGTTTAATAATCACTTAAACAACCCAGTGTTCATAGATTTACCTTCTTCATCATTCAACTATACAAATTTTTTTATAAAACATACAACAATTATATATAAAAAACATACATATAATATCATAAGATTCATTCATTTAATATATACATTCGTGTACCCTTCAACATCATTTGTTTTTTCTTAACACTGGTTTTATACTAACAGATGTGTTTAACCCTGGCCAACATTCAACATTCAAACTTAGGATCCAATCTAGTTCACATAATTCCAAAATGTTATTTAAATCACCACCCCTTCTGTTCTTAAATTTAATGCCTATAACTCAAAACTTAAATTTATGCTCAGTACCCTTATCTATTATATGTTTAGCTAGGGCATTGCTGGCTATTTCTCATTTCCAATTTATGTTCAGTAATTCTTTCTTTTAACTTCCTTGTACTTTTACCTATATAAAATACACTACATTTAACACAATTAGCCATGTACACTATATTTGTAGTATCACAGGTAGCAAAACATTTAATGCTATATGTCTTATTACTCAGTGGATGTATAAAACTATCATCTTTTAAAATGTCAACACAACATTTACACTTATAACAAGGTACAGTACCTGTTTTCTCAGACATCTATGTTCTTTTCCCGATGTTACCTATCGTATCCTTATAGCACAGTCTCTGTTTTAAGTTCTTACATTTTTTATAACCAAAATTAGGTATAGTTCCTATAACTGTCTCTGGTGCCGATTTCAAAATATCCCAATTTTTTTCTAATAATACCTTTCATACCTTCAATCCTTCTATTGAACGTAGTAATATATCTCAAATACTGATTTTCCTTACACTTACAAATATTACTAATTGTTTGATGATTTCCAGAAAAATAGAGCTTAGAATAATTAATTCTAGTGACTAGCACATCAGTTCTAACTTTCTTTAATAAAACTTGCCAGTGGATCACTTAGGAGTAGGTAGAGTTTGTCTAAAGAAATTTCTAAAGGTACTTTGGGTGAAAGATATCTCAGGTTTCAGTTTTCTTTCGAAGGAGACTGCTTTATGGTCAGACCTAAAAATTAATGAAGCTATGTAAGGGATAGCGCTCCCATATTAGTAAGGACAAGTTCCTCTAGTGGGTAACCTGACTAATTGTTTTAGGGCATCTGTACTGATAAGTCCAGGAACTGAGCGTTAGTAGTGATGTCATAGGTTTCCCACTCCAACACTGGGTAGTTTAGATCACATAGAAAATGGTACTGGGTTTAATACCAAAATGGTACTGGGTTTAATACCAAAATGGTACTGGGTTTAATACCAAAATGGTACTGGGTTTAATACCAAAATGGTACTGGGTTTAATACCAAAATGGTACTGGGTTTAATACCAAAATGGTACTGGGTTTAATACCAAAATGGTACTTGGTTTAATACCAAAATGGTACTGGGTTTAATACCAAAATGGTACTGGGTTTAATACCAAAATGGTACTGGGTTTAATACCAAAATGGTACTGGGTTTAATACCAAAATGGTACTGGGTTTAATACCAAAATGGTACTGGGTTTAATACCAAAATGGTACTGGGTTTAATACCAAAATGGTATTGGGTTTAATACCAAGTGATTTTTAGTTCCTGCAGAAAGGTACTGTGGCTTTCTTTTGTCATAGATGGAGTTTTACAGCTAATATATGGCACGGGGTCTTTATGATACCCTTCAAGTCACAGACACCAGTATGATCTATGACAGAGTCATACTGGTACTTGTTCAAGGACTTGCGTGCATGCATGATCTGACCGATCCTGGAACTAGACAAGCAACTAACCATCACTGTTCCCTTGCTTAGCCTGGAAAGAGGCACATCTGAATATCTTACAATGGAGTCATTTATAACAAGAATTTTTGGTTTGGTCAATGCCTGCCTTTCAGGGCTCAGCGTCAGTGATTTTGGGACTTGTGCTGTCTGAGGAAATAGGCCAAATATGTTGAGTGTGTTTTGTGCCTATATTGTGGAGGTCATTGGCTTAGGCAAGTTAATTTTTTGACCTTGAAGCGGTCAGATGTATAGTGTACTGCTGATGATTTTGGTGTCTGGGTTTAATGTGTGTAAGATTTTTGTCTCCAAGGATATTACATATGTACATCTCTCAGACACTGTGTTCTGCTGTTTGAGTAATAGAAGATTGTCAGACAGCATGAGACAATTCTTACACTCACGATACTTATCTCAATCAGGCTGGTACAGACGTTTTGGGGAACTGCTGGTCCAAGTGCTGGTCCTTGACAGGAATTACTCTGGGGGGCAGGGCTAACTATAACTACTTGGCGTTTATTTTTAGAATAATGTTTTGGTGGACTTGCTACTGAGTACTTAACTTTCAATAAGAAATAACTAACCTGGAAAACTTATTCTACCACCAGCAAGAACCAGTAAAGTCATTATAATAAAAATAGCACTACCTTGATGCTAGAATCAGTGCAAATAGTATCAGTACACTCAACATTAATTAATTTTAAACTACAAACAACTGCTGCCAGCAAAAACCACACCAAACGTCTCTGAAAAAATGTCTATGTTATAAAAATAAAAAGGACGCTGATGGCTGTAGACTCCAAAAAAGGCCTTTACTAGTGCAAAACACAAGTTCGTTTGTGAAAGCGCTTGTGTTTTGCACTAGTAAAGGCCTTTTTTGGAGTCTACAGCCATCAGCGTCCTTTTTATTTTTATAACATAGACATTAATTAATTTTAGCCAGGTGAGCAGTTTAATGGGAGAGATTTTGCAAAATGATACTTAATGTGATTATGCTGGGATGATTAACTGGCTGTGGTGGTACAGTGGTTAGCATTGTCACCTCCCAGCAAGAGGTTCTCTGTTTCAATTCTTGTCTGGAGCACCTCTGTGCGGTGTCTGTATGCCCTCCCTGTGGTCAACTGAGTTTTAAAAGACGTGCAGGTAAGTATGAAAGTGTGTGTGTGTGTGTGTGTGTGTGTGTGTGTGTGTGTGTGTGTGTGTGTGCCTTCTGTAAAGTTTTGGCACTGGCTGGCAACTCAACACCGTAAAAACCCCAAGACATTGCTTTTTTATACTTAATGTGATTATTGTCAACAGCCAATAAACAGGAAGAGGGAGGAAATTATGTTGTTAGATTATCATAAGAGGCAGGCAACAACAGATAACACTGGGTTTAAGAAAACAACTACAACATGGTAGATGGGAGGGAAATGCAATTAGACCATTAGCTCTGAGCTGACTGGACTGGAAAAGCAATTAGACCATTAGCTCTGAGCTGACTGGACTGGAAAAGTCTCAATACAAAGACAATTTCTCAAGTAATCTGCCATATACTCAGTGCACAAGAATGAAACCAGAGCTTAATAACAACAGTTAGATCACTTAAAACAGTAAAAATGCAGTGCAGCTATGTGCCAGAATCACTAACATAGGCTTAAAGATAGCTAAAGTGGGTAAAGACTGCTAAAATGAATTTAAAATAAAATCAAAAAACGAAAACATCTGCCTTTCTCTGTCTTGTAGAACTTTTCACTACTAAACTTTGTTTCCTTTGACTGGTAGTACATGGAGCAGAAAACTCAATGCAGTACAATGAAGAACAATCAGGTTTCAACCACATCGCCACAACAGTCAGGAAATCCTTCTATGTGGCACACCTCATCACTAAGGGCTTTTCATCCAGAAGAAAGGAGGTCATTGTCCCACTGTACTCATCCCTCATTAGACTCATTATAGAGTACAACACCCCGTTTGGTATGTACTTCAGAAGACATCTGCAACAACTAGAAAGCCCACAAAAACACCTCACTAAAAGAATCACAGGCCTAAAGCAAATGTCCTATGCTGACTGACTAACAAAACTCCAGCTATACTCTGTCACATATCGTCTACTCAGAGGTGATCTCTGCTTAACATACAAGTCCATGTCAAACCCAGAGCTGTTGGACATGCTACACTTAAACAAATCCCAATCCATCAGAGCCACATGCTCCAGGGACCTAAACCTTGTCATCACAATGAACAAAACATGCTGGAGGGACAGATTCCTAACCCAGAGACTCCCCATACTCTGGAATAGACTCCCCATACATGTCAAGCAGAGTGCCTCCTTGGCCTTCTTCAAAAAGAACCTTGACGACTGGATGGGAGATAAGAAATTTACCCCGGAGATCAAGTCAGTCACCCTGCTAGACAGGGGTCAAGGGAAGTAAATATTGTGGGAAAAACTAGCCAGGGAATTGTTATGGCTAGGCTTGTATAGGCCCAAGGGCTGATAGCCTAGTACCAACCTATGAACCATCATAATGTACTTGCTGTATGTTCTCAACATGGATGCCAACATTCATCTCTCAAGCTTCACTCTGTTCTTCTTGGTAGGTGAATTTCTTGGAATTTATGCCTTGAATGCATAACAAGTTGCTCAAGGTGGATATGACAGTAGACCAAATCATAGTCATATTGAATGGTAGATGTGAGGAGGGCACATGTGGTCTGCCCCTTCACACAAACACATTTAATAAAAATTAGCCCTGAGTAATAAACTATTATTGTTTTCACAGTGCTGTCATCTGGATTTAATCTTTCAAAACAGACCCATTCTAATCACAAAAGAGAACCGCCAGTATGGCCTGTTTGGTCTCTTTATTGACCCATTCTGCTCATTCTCACGCTGTATTGATTAAATATATTATTGACTCTATTTAATCCAGAAGTTTTTTTTTCTTTTTCTGATTCTAGAGTTGACTTACAACTGTCCTATAATTTGTGCATACTGAGATTTCCACAGTTTCTGAACCCCTGCCTCCTCAAATGATTGAAGGCTATACATTATGATTCAAACTGTACTGTTTGGTAGCAGCAGTTTTCCATTAAAAATAAATAACTTTAGCCTCCAGTGGTTAGGAAAACAGATAAGATTTTAAGAATATTAAAGGAATGTTGTGGCAACTTTGATTCATAGATATAATGACTGATAACATGCAATGAAAATTAGTAAGGGAATAGGTCATTCTAGTAAGATGTTATAGCTTTAAAACAAATATCCATTCATTAATTATCTGTTACCCATTTTACCCTATTTGGGGTTGTGTGAGAGCTGAATCATATCCCAACACTGAACAGGCATAAGGCAAAGAAACTAATCCTTGCATGGGATACCACTCCTGTGTAGGGCACAAACACACACAACCAAACACATATGCACACAAACACTCACCCACACACACGTGCACACACACACACACACACACACACACACACACACACACACACACACACACACACACACACACACACATGAGATCACATGTGCATGCTCTCAAACACATATATAACACTCTGTGTTTGGGATGTGTAAGAAATCAAATGCACCCAATGAAATCCCACATCGACACCAGAGATGCATACATGCTCCAGAAATAAGGGGTTAAGCTGAAAATCAATTCAGAGAACCAAGCACTTTGAGTTAGAAACACTAACCACTATAGCATTTTATTAAAGAATAACTATAGGTATTGCTTTAAAATATATTTGAGTTGTTGCAGCTCAGAGGGCAGAAGTAGCCATGACATCCTGTATGCACATTAAACAGCAGGCAGACAGATTTTGTACCTGCTTAGCGAAAGTGTTACTATGGGATCTGTTATACAGTATAACATTACTGTATAAATTGCAGTAGTCATGAAAGAGCAGCTAAGCACCAGTGAGGGCACCTGCTTGCAAAACATTGATAAGTCATGGCAGAGATAACTTGAAACTTTTTTTTTTATTTCAAAAAAATTCCATAGACAGTAATTTCATTTCTAACTATAGACCCAAAGCTTCATAAATCTAGATATAAAAATATATGAAATGACTTTTGCTAAGAGATTGAACCGAATATTACCCTCTATGATCTCCTCACTTCAGTGTATTTTTGTAGATGGTAGACAAACCACTGATCAAACAATAACATTTGAATCCTCAAAATTGTTAGTTAAATTATCTTGCCAATATCTATGCTTTTGCCATTGATGCATCAAAAGCTTTTTGAAAGACTCAACATTCCCTTTCTTTTCTTTATCAGCCTCTTCAGAAATGTGGCTCCCGCTGTTTATATTCAGAATATTAAGGTATTATACGATAATCTACCAACTTAGTTATTTTTAAAGAAACCTCTTTCAAAACATCTTTTTAATAAAAAATGGAGTAAGATAAGGTTGCCTTCTTTTTCCCTTTTTATTTATCTTGTATATTTAAGTTTTTTTTTTCCTAACCCATAAATATTTTGACATCAATTTTTCACTTCGACCCATGCTAACATTCTCATAATGCATAAAAAAGTATCTAAATATTGTTTTTTCTGTGCAGCGATGGCAATCCATGTTTTATTCTTTCTTGTCTAAAATAGCTATTGTTAAAGTGAATATATTTCCAGGGCTTTAATTTTATTTCATGTCTATATGCATGGCATTCCAAAAAAAAAAAAAACTCTTTGGTCAACTAACCAGCAACCTTTCCCTAAGTTTTACAGTATTCAAAATGTATTAACATTTCTTATTTGAAATGAGTTTGTTCTAAGCAGTAAGCTGGTATGAGCTTATCAGACTTTTATGTATACTATCTGATAAGATCTTCCAGGCTTATAAGATGTACATATTTAAATGCTAATTCAGAAATACAGAACTTGACATGGCTCCATATTTGGTATACATATTTTAAAGCATTAAATTGCAATCCAAAAACAGATCCCTATCCTACATGAAAGTCTATTAAAAGGCTAAAACTTACTTTTGTTATTAAACAACATGCTAACCATTTTCAAAAGTTAATGAAAACTTTAAATTTAGATCAAATAGGCTTGTTATTTCATCCCATTCATAAGAATTTAATATTGTAATATTTGATATTCAGAATAATTTAATATCTTAATAAACAATCAGATTGTAGACTTCACACAGTTTCCACTGCTTATGGACTCTGCTGTTCATGATTTTATTGACAATAAGCTTAAATCAGTCGATCAAATCTTTTCTAAGTTAAATTTACCCAAAGACCATTTCCATGTATTAACATCGGTTTTAAATGTATTAAACTATTTTATATATCATAAAATAAAAAAATCCTTCAAAATTAAATCTCTTTTCATCATTAATAACCACATTAGAAGATTCTAAATCATTACCCACTACTCATAAGATGTATGTAAAAAAAAAAATATGTTTCTTACATTTTTGCAAATTGCTTAGATTTTAAGGATATCTAGGAGTCAAGCTGGTGACTGAGTTTGCTGGGGGGGTTTTCCCCAGCATGCTCCACTGAACTCAACTATTCCATCCAAGGGCTACACCACATTATGGACAACACCTACCTTCAAGCATCACAGAGAGAAATGCTGTCCTCCATAATGCACATACTGATCCCCCCTGGTTAGCACCTCAGATGCCCAAACATCTTATTGAAGCTGGATAATCTGGGCCAAAGTCAGTGCTTTATCCCTCTACATCATGTCAATGATGACCTGAACAAAAATTAGTAAGTACACTGGATCCGCATATCAAGCTTGAAGCAGGAAATAATAAATAGTAAGTAGCCTTATTTGGTATGTCAGAAAGTGCTTAGCCCTGTTGAGAAGCCACATCTCAACTTAGTCTGTACAGCTACATATTATCTAAGGTTAACTTGAGTTTTGTTAATTCTATCAAATCTAGGGAGTGCTGGTTGACAGTCGAAGGACCGTAAACTATGATCCTCTGTAGAACACAACTTTATTAAGTGTGATTTTTAGTCTGCTATATCTCAATACATTCCCCACCTCCATTGTACTGCAGTCTTGGCATTAGTGCATACTGGTATTATAGATATGAGGTCTTTACATCAGGAAGTACATAAGGGTGCAGCTCTCTCTGTCAAAATACTATAATGATGCACAATATGTTTTGGAATTCATTGTTCTGTGTTTGAATGACAGTCTAATTTTCAAGGTGTTGGTTTCACAGCGCTGGTTCTCGTACCACATACAAGGACCTGGTTTAGGGCACTGATATCCCTGGTTATGATGATGTAGAAGGGGTTTATATTGTTGGAAATTAATAGATTTACTTCACATGTGTTGCCATTTAAGGTAAGGCCAGATTCACTGATGCAACTTTAAACAATGTCAGCTCTGTTCTGAAGGTGGTGCACATCACAATGTCACATCTGTTCTGAAGGTGGTGCACATCACAATGTCACATCTGTTCTGAAGGTGGTGCACATCACAATGTCACATCTGTTCTGAAGGTGGTGCACATCACAATGTCACATCTGTTCTGAAGGTGGTGCACATCACAATGTCACATCTGTTCTGAAGGTGGTGCACATCACAATGTCACATCTGTTCTGAAGGTGGTGCACATCACAATGTCACATCTGTTCTGAAGGTGGTGCACATCACAATGTCACATCTGTTCTGAAGGTGGTGCACATCACAATGTCACATCTGTTCTGAAGGTGGTGCACATCACAATGTCACATCTGTTCTGAAGGTGGTGCACATCACAATGTCACATCTGTTCTGAAGGTGGTGCACATCACAATGTCACATCTGTTCTGAAGGTGGTGCACATCACAATGTCAGATCTGTTCTGAAGGTGGTGCACATCACAATGTCACATCTGTTCTGAAGGTGGTGCACATCACAATGTCACATCTGTTCTGAAGGTGGTGCACATCACAATGTCACATCTGTTCTGAAGGTGGTGCACATCACAATGTCACATCTGTTCTGAAGGTGGTGCACATCACAATGTCACATCTGTTCTGAAGGTGGTGCACATCACAATGTCACATCTGTTCTGAAGGTGGTGCACATCACAATGTCAGATCTGTTCTGAAGGTGGTGCACATCACAATGTCACATCTGTTCTGAAGGTGGTGCACATCACAATGTCACATCTGTTCTGAAGGTGGTGCACATCACAATGTCACATCTGTTCTGAAGGTGGTGTACATCAGGCAGAACACCTAGAGTCTTTCCAGTAAACAGGATGTGATTGGTTACTGAAGTCGATTTTAAACCATTTAAGGGGCTCATTAGAGTGTGCTCTGCTACAAACATGATAGAACTACTAGGGCAGTATTAACTGTATCAAAACACTAAGATAACTCAGAATATTGCATCTGCCACTGTGGCATAGGGAGTGACTATGAGCTAGGTGACCTTATGATCGATTAGTGGCCCATATGGAAGAAGAGCTGGCTTGAGGTCAGAGTGAGCAGCTAATAATGACTTGCCCATTATAGGCTAGAAGGGAGATAAGTTGGAGTGTGGTATGCTGTTCATTAGACACTCAGTGGAGGCAATCAGCCATATAGCAGCAGAACTGCAGTGCATGCACAGTTCGCCAAGCAGAATAACATTATATTTACATTCTGTCATGCTATTTCAGGCCCCAAGTCTGTGGTGTACACATTGAGCCATCGAAAGGATCGGCGACTTAAACTTCACAAAGATCCTTGTCAAATATCAAAAATGATACCACACTCAGAAGTAACCCATCTTCCTTCAGGCCAGCTTTAGAACAGAAGTGTCTGCTCTTTAATCCTTATAAAAGTCCATTTTATCAGGAGTAACTCTAATTAAGATAATCTGGCAGGGGAGGGGGTCTCCAGGATGCAACAGATGATCAGAGCACAAGAAGGAAACGTATGTATTAAAACAATGTAAACATGCTATACTGAAATGAAAAAGGTTCCACTGTTCAGTTTGATTTTACTTTCTTATGTCCTGTTGCCTTCCTGTTGCCTGCTAACCATCTATCCCACCATTTCTAACCTGGCAGAATGGTTTCCCATGCAGACAGCCAACAGAGATTTTGTAAATAATTCCCTAACCTCACCTACTGGGCATGGATGCACACAGCCTACGTCACTGTAGTGTTCACAGTGCTTTTCCTGTGAGTGCATGCTCAAGTGTACCCAGTACTGAGGCTACCACCATGCAACACCTTGGTGAGCTGAACCCTAGCTATGTTTACATCTATGACTTCTCCTCCAGGGGAATTATGGAAATTAGCAGTCTGTCGTATCCCTCCCCTGAGGTTGAGTATGCCCACCATTGTACACCAGCTTCAGGAGCTGCTTAGACTGCTAATTAAATCAGAGTCACTTGGTCTATGGTCTTAACTTTAGCCCCCTATGCCAGTGGAACTGCGGAGTTCATTTAGCTTTTGTCCACTTTAGTACATATTAATGCAGTTGATCCACTATGGCCTGTTAGAAGCCATGCTAATCACTGAAGATGCCACAGTTGTAACATAACATAACATAATTGCTGTTTGTGGACACATTTCTCAAGAGCTTTCACTGAGGTACAAAATAGTGATATGTAATGTTCTCCAGCTCAGTGAATGGTACCCTTTTATAAAAGGGAATTGTTAGTTCTGATGTCTGTGCATTTGATATATCTGTTGGAGAGAACTAAAATGAGACAGGCAATAGCGTTAGGTATAATTGTAAATAACTTGGGGATATCATCAACTGCTGCTAAGGAATGTTTTAGCAAAGTTTTTTAGTATTTTGTTTTAGAAGACTGGGGGGTACAGAATATCATTAGAAAATTGCAAAATTGGCTAATGCTAGATTTTATTTAAACCATTAACAACTTCATATCCAGTAAAATCTGGCTTTTTGGTTTATTTTTTCTGTGCTGTGTGGTTTTATATGTTGCTCCAGAACAACATGTAACACTTTGTAAGCATTTTTTTAACCAGTTGTCACATTATGACTTCAGGGGATTATCAAACAAGGGATCCACTTCTGAATCTTAAAATACTGACATATCGAATTTCAGTATCTTGAGACTGGAATGCTGAAAGTGCAGTTGTCCAAAACTGCATTTTGTCGAATCTGAGTTTCTCGAACGTGTTGGGTGGTCTGTTTTACTTAGTGTGCTGTCCGTTTAACGGTTCATGGTTTCCATGTTGTGAACATGGTGGCTGATGTGTGTTTATTTACAGAGATTCAGGTAGGTTTGTATTTTCTGAGGGTTTTGGCTAGAATTGTGGTTTGATTTAGTTTTTAGGTAAGTTGTTGGAGTGGATTAGAGTGGATAAGTAAGAGTGTGTGTGTGTGTGTGTGTGTGTGTGTGTGTGTGTGTGTGTGTGTGTGTGTGTGTGTGTGTGTGTGTGTGTGTGTGTGTGCGCGTGCGTATGTATGTGTGTGTGCGTAAGTGTAGAAAGGGCTGATGTTTGTATATTTGCATCATGTGTATTTCTTGTTTGTATAAGTGTGATAGTTTTCAATGGGAGTGTAGGGCACCTAAGAGTAGGTTTGTTGTTTTATTCATGTTAGTGCAACCTCTGAGTTGGTATATATAAGTAGCTGGGGTTTGGGGGCACAGCTTCCCAAATGGGTGGTGCATGGGGGTCTTGCACCCTGCTTAAAAGTAAGGTAGCATTATGTCTGGGGAGGGTTGAATCTTTTGTTGTTCTTTTTTTTCAGTATCTTGAGTGTTGATATAGTACATTTTCGTATTTTGAGATTCACAAGTGGACCTCTCAGAAGACACTTACAGAGGTGCCCTCACTTTAATGCCCCTCTTCCTGATTGAGGTTATGTATTGGGATGTGTTGTGTAATTTATATTGCTGTGTGGTTAAATGAGTGCAGGTATTTATTCATTGTTGGCATCTACAGCATGCAATTAGCTGTATGGATAAACCAAGGGTAACAAGTAATTAACTATACTGTTTACCAAACTGACTGTGACTCCCTATACCAAATAGAGTTAAATGGAATCCTGCTTGCATTGGACTTATGGGAATTCCAGCTTACTTCCTGCACTAAGAACAGCAAACATATGTAGTAGATTTTATCCTGAGGTAACTGTTTTCTTTTCTGATACTCATGCATGGAATCTTGAAAAAGAGAGAGTGAATGTATAAAAATAGGGGGTGTCTAAGCTCACTGTGTTTCAGATTATTCCCTTTTCTCCAAATATGTCGATGTCAGAGTTAGTATGTATATGAAGTGGAGGTTACAGAAGAGCGTAACCCCTGCAAAAAGTAGCTTTAAGGGAGTATAGCAGTTCTTGCATTCACTGTTCTCCTTTAGTTTTGCTATATTTTTTAAATTCCCATAACTGCAATTACAGATGTAAAATAGGTAGCTATATTACAGGTCTAGCATGTCACATGACAGGCATACATCATTTTTTGAGGTGGAAACATTTCTAAATATATGCAGCATCATTATATTTCAGTCTTTGCTACCACTGCATGTAACCTCTATTCCCTTGAGCTGTCTTTTTAATACCTGTACCATAATTTACAGTCGCTTACAAATAATGTAATGGTAACTTGTTCTATGGCCATACCCAGTGGATGGTCTTTTTTGGATAAATTTTCAGCAGTTGATTTTTAAACCAAGGAATCAGCCTGTGCACAGCAACTATTAGAAAACGTATGACATTCACTCTACAATGATCTCAGATAGTATAACTGTGTGCATTGTACAAAGAATAAGTCTCAGATTGGGCAAAATGTGACACTTCCTGGTTTGACTTCCCATATTAATGAAATTTCTTAGACGCATCACAAATATGCGATTAAAGCAGCCCAGTTTTTTATAAACACTTTCTATTTCTTCTTAGTATTAGACTATCGGCTTGTCACTGTAGGACCTTGGTCTAACAGACATGGCAGTAGAACGATATCCTTGTTTTCTCATGACCCTGTTAACTGGATTCTGGATTCTGAATCGCTACAAGTCTCAACATAGATGATGTCTTAGGTAACCATTAGCAGCATATCTGTATATAGTGAACAACTTGCCATGGAGATTGTACATTCACTCTTTCTCACTTGCTGAAGTAGAACAGAAGGTGCCGGAAACTTTTTCTTGTCATTCTCTTCCCATCAACAGTTACGAAAATGAAAGTGCTATGGGATAAAAGGAGTGTTTCAGTATTCAAAAAGTACAAGGTAATAGCCTCACCTAGTTTTGGCAATATATTTCCTGAAACCGTTACTTACAGTTTGAATCACTCTTTCTACTTCACCATTTAACTCTGGATATTCTTGGCGATATGCAATGTGTTGGAACTCCACGATGAGAAAAAAAGATTTTTATTTCTTATTTACATGCTATGGACAATCGATGAGTAAGTCAGGTATACCATACTGAGAAAGAATTGACTTCATCAGGACTGTGGCAGATTAGAAGTAAATATCATCGAGTTTGAAAACTTTAGTGTACTTAAAATAGGAGACAAACACAGATAAGATACTGAGTGCTCTGCAAATGGAACACATTTGAAACAGCTTTACATCAATGCTCTTATTTTATGGAATGTCTCTTGTAGCTGCTTTTATGATACATGTTGCAGATTTTAGCTATCTCTTGGATTTCCTAAGACATTTTTCTCTGAAAAATACCATCATTTGTACTTTCATAATATTTAACAGTGCCAAAATATGCTTTGTGTATACCCTAACATGAGTCTTCATAGATGTCTTTGCTCAATCACTGATTTTTTATTTACTCAGCCATCCAATCAGTATATTTTTTCCACAGCTGTAACACTGGACTATTTCCCATTATGATGAAGGAATTATTATTGATGGGTGGAATAATATTTGCCAGAGGGCAGCATGGCTATTACATTGATATGAGTACTTCACAGTCAGGGGTGCTATACTTTCTCAAAAGTGGCATCTCTCACTTGGTCACAATATATGTGTTTTATACCAAAGTGTGTTATTAGAAGTTTCTGTATTCTGAACTGTCTTTAGGGAACTGACTTGTAGCCTATTAGTAGATAAATCCAGAATTTCAGAGAACTTTTGTTTTCACTGCCTGGCATTATGTCTGCTTTCCATCTAGGGTTATTCAACATGAACTAAGTAAACATCCTATTCATACACACACACACACACACACACACACACACACACACACACACACACACACACACACATACAAATGCATGCATATACACACACGCACACACACACACACACACACACACACACACACACACACACACACACACACACACATATATATATGTGTGTGTGTGTGTGTGTGTGTGTGTGTGTGTGTGTGTGTGTGTGTGTTTGTGTGAAGATGCCTTTTAGTTGAATTTGTGTTGTTTTTTTAAATATTATGTGTGTTGAATTGTTGGACATGTATTTTGTCAAATGTTGGTCTTTCTGCAGTTAGTCTTTCAGCATTAGGGATTTATCAGTCCTCTCATTGGACTTCTGCACATTCAATACAAATCTCATTAGCTTATCTCTCTTCTTATGTTCTTTGTCTACTGTGTATGTTATCTGTCCTTTGTATAACAGTATTTTAAATGTACATTATATCAAGTGCATTAACTGGCTATCTGCAGCTTCAGTTGTCTTGTGGCCCTAGATTTGCCTTAAAAAAATGTTAGCTTAGTATAGTCTGCCTGCAAGATTAAATAACACTAGGCAAGTAAATAAAAATAAATCTTGAACAGGGCAGAGCCTTATTGAGAATTACATGCATATGTCTCCTGATGGTGATATAAGTGCCAGTAAAAATCTGTCAAATTGCAAATCTTTAGCTCCCTTAACAAAGTCCCTCTACGTATTACAGCTCCAAATTCTGGGTACATTTTAGATGTAGCACCTTAGTCTGGATTAATAGCCACATTTAAATTAATATTATATAATTTCCATTTTTCCTGGAGTAGCTGGATAATTAAAAAATAAAAATGTGAAAGTCTTATTAAAGTATTTTATTATGAAAATATATGTCAGAAAGTAAATGGCAAGTTTTAAAGCAATCAGGGCCATCTGAATATGAAATAATTGTTTTGCATTGGTTATAGTAAGTTACTGCACCATGTCATCAGAACTTAATGTCCTGTGTGAACAATAACAAGCTGTGTTGGATTTTACTACAATGGCATGGATTACTTATCTTTAAGCCAATGTCTGTGCTTTTGAACAGTAAAAGTCCAAGGCTCCAATCTTCAGGAGCTCCTGATAGTGTATCTCTGTAGAGGTAGCCCTGGGAATTTTAACATTAAAGGCAATGTTTTTTGGATAACTTGTTGTCCTGTGAAAGGTTGTGGAAAATGATGTAACATCTCAAGGACCTCTTTTATGGAAATAAAAACTGCACCTGGAAGTTTGCCTTACTTTGCTGGTGGTAGCAGGGAAGGACTTATTATGGGAATCAGTGGCCTAATTGAGAAAGGGCAGGAGCTTTTGCAAAAAGAAGGATGAAGCTTATTTCAATGCATAGATTTATATCAAGAAAAGACAAGTGTATGGCTCTGAAAAATCTTGCTGGACAGTCTGGTAAGACAGAATGTGTGACTTGTTATAGCTGGAATAACTGACTAGGTACATTTGGTAGTAGATGAAAATCATGACATATTATTCTGAGAAAAATACTTTAATGAAGCATTTGGTTAAAGGGCCACATCTCTTTGAAGACTGGCACATATTGCTAGTCTACAAGTACACAATACGCATGTACCTTTTGCACATATCTGTATCTTTATTTTGTTTTCATGTTCCTCACCAGCTAGCTACTGTGTATATGCTGGGGCAAAGGTAGGGTAAAATATAAGATTAGCACATATTAGTAAGAGGTAATAGGGGCCCAAAGCCACCATTCAGGATTAATCAGCAAGAAAAAAAGGGGAAATATTTAAACGGTTCTGCAAATTGAAATCAAATTCAGTAATACAGGGCTTTAAAACAGAGCGGTTAGCAATTGTTATTGCAGCTTCAGGCAGGATGTATATATATATATATATATATATATATATATATATATATATATATATATATATATATACATACATACAAATATACATATATATATATATATATATATATATATATATATATATATATATATATATATATATATGGGTTCACTTTATAAAATCGAAATACTGAAATGTCGAATTTCAGTATCTCGAAGCTATAAAGTCGAATGTTAAAAATAGCAAACGTTCATAATTGCGAATTTGACGTATGTCGAAAATATGTCAAATTCGCGGTTATGAAGTTGCGCTATGTAATGTACGGGTTTGTGTTTTGTTGGTGTGCGGTGCCGTGTTTGGATGTAGGTGTTATGTCAGGTAAGTGAATGTTTTGTAAGGGTTTTGAGTGGGAGTTAGAGCATGTGTGAGGGATTGGAGAATGTGCGTGTGTGAGTGAGCTTTTGTGTTGTGTTTGTGCGATCTCGGAGTTAGTATATATATGTAGGGGGTGTGAGCCCCCCTGCTTATGTATGTGTGAGTTGTGTATGTGTGTTGTTTTTTTGTTTATGTTGTGATGTGGGTGTTGTGTTGTATGTTTAGTGTAGTGTGTGCGGTGTTTTCGGTTATGTGGTTTTGGTTTTGTTTGTCGGTGTTTGTGGATTCGGTTTTATAGTCTCGAGATACTGAAATTCGATATTTCAGCATTTCGAGGTTATAAAGTGAATCCATATATATATATATATATATATATATACATATATATATATATATATATATATATATATATATATATATATATATATATATATATATGGTTCCCTATCAGAAGCCTGAAACACTATAAGCTTGAAAATCAAAATCCTGAAACCAAAAGCCTGAAAACTCAAAATCCTGAAAACCCAAAATCCTGAAACTCAAAATCCCGAAAACACAAATAATGCTAATATGCCAATACAAAGACACTAATATCTACCAACTGACCTTGACCCTAACCCTAACCCTAAGGTCTGTCACTATCGCACACTCACCTGACCCGCGCCCTAACCCTAACTCACTTAAACCGCCCCTAACCCTAATTTTTGTCACTATTGCATACATGCCTAACCTGCGCCCTAACCCTATCTCACTTAAACCACCCCTAACCCCAACATAAAACCAACCGCACACTTACCTGAACCCAACGCATGACCTAACACCACAGGGCTAACAATAGCAAAGCCACAATGACGTCAGTATGTCCATTTTGTGTTTTCAGTATTTTGAGTTTCAGGATTTGGGGTTTTCAGGATTTTGAGTTTTCAGGCTTTTGGTTTCAGGATTTTGATTTTCAAGCTTATAGTGTTTCAGGCTTCTGATAGGGAACTATATATATATATATATATATATATATATATATATATATATATAGATATATATATATAGATATATATAAATACATGCATATATGTGAGTATGTGTGTGTAATTCCAGAAAGAATTAGATAATTGAACAAATTTATAATTAAGATCAGTGCTGACTAAGGAGTTCTTTCTGAGACTAACAATTGTCACAGTAAACATTTAGGTTACCTAATGATTACTCACAGAGACTAACCATTGACACAGTAAACATCAACAGTGACTAATGAGTACTCTCTGAGACAATACCTGACACAGTAAACATCAATGCTGACAAATGAGTACTCTCTGAGGCTAACCATTGTCTCAGTAAACATCAACACTGATTAATGAGTACTCTCTGAGATTAACCATTGTCACAGTAAACATCAATGGCAACTAATGAGTACTCTCTGCAACTAACCATTGTCACAGTAAACATCAGTGCCAATTATTGAGTACTCACCGAGACTAACCATTGTCAATCATCAGTGCCGAACTAATGAGCACTTTCTGGGACTAACCATTGTCACAGTAAACATCAAAGTTGACTATGAAGTACCCTCTGAGACTAACCATTATCACAGTAAACATCAACGCTAACTAATGAGTACTCTCTGAGACTACCCATTCTCTCAGTAAACATTGATGCTGACTAATGAGTACTCTCTGAGACTAACCATTGTCTCATTAAACATCAACACTGACTAATGAGTACTCTCCGAGACAAACCGTTGTCACAGTAAACATCAATGACGACTAATGAGTACTGATTGAGACTAACCATTGTCACAGTAAACATCAGTGCTGACTAATGAGTATTCTCTGGGGCTATACATCTTAGTAAACATCAATGCTGTCTAATCAGTACTCTCTGAGACTAACCATTGTCACAGTAAAAATCAGTGCTGACGAATGAGTCCTCTCTCAGATTAACCATTGTCACAGTAAACATCAATGCTGACTGATGAGTATTCTCTGAAACTAACCATTGTCATCCAAAGCAGTAAGACAAAACAACTTAAGCAACTGAAAAGGCTACTAACGAAACAAGCCACCGTCCAGCAAGATGTAAAACGAAAATTTATTGTTAAGCAACACACTTTTCTCTGCTTTTCGTCCTGTGTGAATCACAAAACTTCTTCAGACAAATTGTTCTCAAGTGGCAGTGCTTATAAATAACTGATAATTAAACAATTAAGAACAGTCGAATAGTTAAAATGGCAATTCATTAAATAAATAACAAAATAGCACTTATGTAAATGTATAAAAGCATAAATACACAAATACACATGTTCAAATAACACTTCTCCCAAAAGGATTGCCCTGTTTTAAAAAACTAAAATTTAGTTTTTTTTTTAATAAAAATGTTAAAAATATTAAAAATGTTCTAACCCTAAAAATCTATAGTCAGTGTTAACTCAACCTATAAAAGTACCTTAAACAGCATTATTTAACAACGTTGGACGATGTTATCTAGCTAGACTCTTAAGTCATTTAAGCCAGGAAAACTGCTTGCATCCAAATGAAGTTGCCAAATTAATTCTAAATAATTCTAACTTTTCTAATAGCAATGACTAACCATTGTCACATTAAACATCATTGTGCACTAATGAGTACTCTCTGAGACTAACCATTGTCTCAGTAAACATCAATGCCAACTAATGAGTACTCTCTGAGACTAACAATTCTCACAGTAAACATCAACACTGACTAATGAGTACTCTCTGAGACTAACCATTGTCTCAGTAAACATCAATGCTAACTAATGAGTACTCTCTGAGACTAACAATTGTCACAGTAAACATCTAGGTTATCTAATGATTACTCACTGAGACTAACCATTGACACAGTAAACATCAACAGTGACTAATGAGTACTCTCTGAGACGATAACTGTCACAGTAAACATCAATGCAGATAAATGAGTACTTTCTGAGCCTAACCATTGTCTCAGTAAACATCATCACTGACTAATGTGTACAATCTGAGAGCAACCATTGTCTCAGTAAATATCAGAGCCGACTAATGAGTAGTCTCTGAGACTAATCATTGTTACAGTGACTGACTAAAAGGTACTCTCTGAGACTAACCATTGTCACATTAAAAATCAGTGCAGACTAGTGAGTACTCTCCAAGACTAACCAATGTCATAGTAAACATCAATGCCGACTAATGAGTACTTTTTGAGACTAACCATTGTCTCAGTAAACATAAACTCTGAATAATGAATACTTTTTGAGACTAACCATTGTCACAGTAAACATCAATGCTAAATAATGAGTACTCTCTGAGACTAACCATTGTCACAGTAAACATTGGAGCTGACTAATGAGTACTCTCTGAGACTAACCATTGTCACAATAAATATAAATGGTGAATAATGAGTACTCTCTTAGACAACCATTGTCACAGTAAACATTAATGCTAACTAAAGAGTACTCTCTGAGACAAACCATTGTCACAGTAAACATCAATGCTGACTAATGAGTACTCTCTGAGAATAACCTTTGTCACAGTAAGCATCACTTCCGATTAATGAGTACTCTTTGAGACTAACCATTGTCACAATAATCATCAGTGATGACTAATGAGTACTCTCCAGGACTAAAGATTGTCTGAGTAAACATCAATGCTGACTAATGAGTCCTCTCAGGGACTATCCATAGTGACAGTAAACATCACTGCTGACTAATGAGTACTCTCTGAGACCAACCATTGACACAGTAAACATCAACACTGACTAATGAGTACTCTCCTGATTACCGATTGACACAGTAAACATCAGAGCTGACTAATGAGTCCTCTCCGAGACTAACCATTGTCATGGCAAACATCAGTGCCAACTAACGAGTACTCTCTGAGACTAACCATTGTCACAGTAAACATCAGTGCCGACTAATGAGTACTCTCTGAGACTAGCTATTTTCACAGTAAAATTCAGTGCTGACTAATGAGTATTCTCTGAGACTAACCATTGGCTCAGTAAACATCAGTGCCGAATAATGAGTACTCTCTGAGACTAACCATTGTCACAGCAAACATCACCGCTGACTAATGAGTACTCTCTGGAACTAACGAATGTCTAAGTAAACATCAACGCTGACTAATGAGTACTCTCTGAGACTAACCATTGTGAAAGTAAACATCAAAGTTGACTAATGAGTACTACCTGAGACTAACTGTTGACATAGTAAACAACAATATTGACTAATGAGTACTCTCTGAGACTAATCATTGTCACAGTAAACATCAACGCTGACTAATGAGTACTCTCTGAGACTAACCATTGTCACAGTAAAAATTAGTGCTGACTAATGCGTACTCTCTGAGACTAACCATTGTCACAGTAAATATCAGTGCCGACTAATGAGTACTCTCTAAGACAACTACTGTCAAAGTAAACATCAATGCCAACTAATGAGTACTCTCTCATGCTAACCATTGTCTCAGTGAACATCAAAACTGACTACTGAGTACTATCTGAGACTAACCACTGACTCAGTAAATATCATTGATGACTAACGAGTACTCTCTGACACTAGGCATTGTCACAGTAAACATCAGTGTTGACTAATGAGTACTCTCTGAGACTAACCATTGTCGCAGTAAACATCATTGCTGACTAAAGAGTACTCTCTTAGACAACAACTGTCAAAGTAAACATCAATGCCAACTAATGAGTACTCTCTGAGGCTAACCATTGTCTCAGTAAACATCAAAACTGACCAATGAGTACTCTCTGAGACTAACCATTGTCACAGCAAACATCTGTGCCAACTAATGAATACTCTCTGAGACTAGCCAATGTCTTAATAAACATCAGTGCCAAATAATCAGTACTCTCTGAGACTAACCATTGCCGCAGTAAACATCATTGCTGACTAATGAGCACTCCCTGAGACTATCCATGGTTTCAGTAAACAACATTGTCGACTAATGAGTATTCTCTGAGACTAACCATTCTCACAGTAAAATTCAATGCTGACTAAGGAGTATTGTCTGCGACTAACTCACTCCAAAGCAAGTACAAATATGACTCCGTCATTGTCCATGCTGGTGTGAATGACCTGAGACGTACCTCCCTGGACTACATGAAAAGAGACATAGAGGAACTGTTTGATCATGTAGCCCAGGCCGGTATGACCCTGACCTTGAGTAACATCTTGCCCTCACCAAGAATGATGCCACAGTATAAAGACAAAATGATCAATTTTAACAATTTGCTAAAGTATTGGTGTCATTCAAAGGGGGTCCAGTGTCTGTCAGCCTGGGATGACATGCTCGACAAGCCACGTTGCTTCGCTAGGGATGGCTTGCACCTGTCACCCCTGGGTTTTTGAATACTGGCAAAGGCTCTTGCCTCCCCCATAGTGCCTTTTTTAGGCAAGGCTCAAAAGACAAACCCACCTCCATAGACAACACAAAGAAAAAAAAACTAAGGGTAATGCTGCTCAATGCCAGAAGTCTAAACCTCAAGATGCACTTTCGAGACTCTCCTCAGTATGGAGAATATCGATATCTGTGCAGTAACAGAAACCTGGTTCAAGGCTCCCGAAAGCACCCAAGCACTACCAGGTTATACTTCATACCATGCTTTTCGGCCACAAAACTCGGACCGAACCACAAAAGGAGGGGGAGTATCCATATTCATCAAAGATACCCACACCTCCAGGTTAGTGGCACTGCACGAAGCATCGGAGACCATCCATGTGCAACTAACAGTGGGCAAAACTGCCTTTCAGTTTGTAGCCTGCTACAGACCACCCTCCCAAACACAGGAACCCCACTCGGCTTTCCTGAGAACACTGGAAAATATGAAGGTCTCTCCAAACACCATTATATTGGGTGACTTCAACTACCCAAACATTGATTGGGAAAACTACTCAAGCCCAAACACCCTCACCCAACGGTTCCTAGAATTTATAAACTCAAATACTGTGGAACAACTGGTCACCACTCCCACAAGAGGGGAAAACATATTGGACCTGGTCATCACCCACATGGGGTCTCTATGTTCCACACCAGAGGTATAACCCTCATTGGTAAGATCAGACCATAAATTAATCTCACTGGACATCCATATTCCACCTCCACCCCCAGCCAAGGAAACCACAGTGAAGAACTTCTCAAAAGCAAACTTCACACTTCTCAAAACCGAGGTGGAATCCTTCAAAGGCCCTGGGCCAGTGGAAACTACAGCCCAAAACACAGAATCATTTACAAAAGCATTCTATGGACACCTACAGGAATGCATGGAGCATGCTATCCCAAATAAAACCAAGACTCACTCCTCCAAATGCAGGAGACCTGTCTGGTAGACCCCGGCCATAAATAAGCTATATAACAGAAGGAGGAAGCTATTACATGATAGAGCAAAATCCCAAAAAGGTAAGGCATCTCTGATCAGTACTAGCAAGAAACTACGATCCCTCATAAAATCATTTAAGGCCAGCTTCGAAAGAAAAATTGCACAAGACACTAAAGATAATCACAAGGCCTTCTTTAGTTATGTCAGGAATCTGGGAGGCAACTCCCAGATATGCTCTGAGTTAGTGCAAAATGACAAAAAATACACTGAACCCACAGACATTGCCAACATCCTGGCAGAAAGGTTCAGTGCAAACTTCTCCCCCCCCTTCCCCTCCAAAAGAGCAAATGTCTATCCCAACAGAATGTAGCCTCCCTGTGATCACAGATGCACAGGTGAGTGCTGCCCTCTCCAAAGCAAAAAGCACAGCATCAATGGGACTAGACGGTGCCCCGGGTTGCGTCTTACATGAGCTCCAAGAAGAACTAAACCCTCACATAAAGACACTGTTCAATCTCAGCCTTACTACAGGATATGTACCCAAGGAATGGCGTACAGCAACAGTGGTACCGCTCCACAAAGGTGGTGCCACAACGGACCCCAGAAACTATCGCCCTATAAGCCTGACTAGCCTGGTCTGCAAGCCTATGGAGCGTATCATCATGGAAATCATAAACAAAGACATTGGGAACCGCCAGACACTGGATCCTACCCAATTCTGCTTTGTTAAGGGCAGATCTTGCCTCTTGAACCTGATTGACTTCTTTGAAACTGTTACCAAAGCCATAGATGAAGGGAAGGTAGTCCACACAGCCTACCTGGACCTCACAAAAGCCTTCGACACCATACCCCACTCGGGCATCATAAATAAGCTCACCAGCTTAAATATCAACCCCTATGTCACAAGATGGGTTGCAAACTGGCTCAGGGATAGAACCCACATGGTCAGAATTGCAGGTGCCATGTCAGACTCTAAACCAGTTACAAGTGGCATCCCACTAGGCTCAGTCCTGGGACCTCTCTTGTTTGGTATATATTTCTCCGTGGTACAGGCTAACACGGGTGGACTATGGCTGACAAAGTTTGCAGAAGACTGCAAACTGGGTGCCATAATCGACTCTCCAGCTGACAGGAGTATCCTCCAAAAAGGCCTCACAGAGACGGATAACTGGTGCCAGAGCCATGGCCTAAAGCTAAATGCCAAAAAGTACATTGTCATCCCCTTTGGGAAAAACAAAGTGCCCACAAATTACCACATAGGTGGTAATCCATTAAGTAAGGAAGAAGTAATTAGGGACTTGGGGACCCAAGTAGATAGTAATCTCTCCTTTGACAATCACGTTGCCAAAGTAGTTAGAAAGACCTTCTATATAGCCCACCTTATCACGAAAGGGTTCACATCTAGATCAAGAGAGGTCATTGTGACCTTCTACTCATCACTTATCAGGCCCATAATTGAATACAATGCCCCATTTGGGATGTACCTTACCCGACACATGCAGCAACTGGAAAGACCCCAAAAGTACCTCACCAAGAGGATCAAGGGACTCAAACAGATGCTCTATGCAGTTCAGCTAAAGAAACTCCAGCTCTACTCAGTTGCGTACTGCCTACTCAGAGGCGATTTGTGTCTGACGTATAAAGCCATGTCCAACCCAGAATTAATGGACATGCTCCACCTCAAGAAATCCAAATCCCTTAGAGCTACATGCTCCAGGGACTTGAACGTCAGCACAGAAATAAATAGGACATGCTGGAGGGACATATTCATATCCCAGAGGCTCCCCTCACTCTGGAACAAAATCCCAATTCATGTTAGGCAGAGCCCCTCACTGACCCTATTCAAGAGAAATCTTGACGAGTGGATGGGAGATCATAAGTTTACCCCTGGGATCTCTTCCATGTCCTTGCTAGACAGAGGTACAGTAAACTGACCTTAATATGGCTACCTTCTGTGACCTACTATACAGAGGCACAATCAACTAATCTAAAAGGGTGGCAAAAGCCAAACACACTCTGGCTAGGCTTATAAGTGCCCTAGGGCAGATAGCCTAGTATCGACCTATGAACCTATGAACCTATGAACTAACCATTATAGGGTCATAGGTTCATAGGTAAGTACTGGGCTATCTGCCCAAGGGCATCTGTAATTCTAGACAGAATTTGTTGGCTTTCGCCACCCCTTAGATTAGTTCCCTGTGCCTCTGTCCAGCAGAGCCATTAGTTCCCTGTGCTTCTGTCCAGCAGATCCACTGCAGTGATCCCTGGGGTAAATTTTCTGTTTCCCATCAACTCGTCAAGGCTTCTCTTGAATTGTGTTAGTGAGGGGCTCTGCCTAATGTAGGTTGGAATTCTGTTCCAAAGCATGGAGAGTCTCTGGGACAGGAATCTATCTCTCCAGCATGTCCTATTTATCATTGTGGTGAGGTTTAGATCCCTAGAGTATGTGTGTCTCAGGGATTTGTTTTTTTTTATTATTTTTAGGTGGAACATGTCCATCAATTCTGGGTTGGACATGGCCTTGTATTTCAGGCAGAGATCACCTCTGAGTAAGCGGTATGCAACTGAGTACAGCTGGAGTTTCCTCAGTTGGGCTGCATAGAGCATCTGCTTGAGGCCAGTAATCCTCTTGGTGAGGTACTTCTGTGGTTTTTCCAGCTGTTGCAGGTGTCCTGTAAGGTACATCCCAAATGGAGCATTATACTCTATGATGGGTCTGATGAGTGATGAGTAGAGGGGCACAATAACCTCTTTTGTTCTAGATGCGAACCCTTTTGTGATTAGGTGGGCCACATAGAAGGATTTTCTAACCACCTTGGCAATATGATTATCAAAGAAGAAATTACTATCTACTTGGGTCCCCAGATCCCTTATTACATTTTCTGTATTTAGGGGACTACTACATATGTGGTAGTCCGCTGGTACTTTTTTCCAAAGGGGATGACTATGCACTTTTTGGCATTTAGCTTGAGGCCATGATTTTGACACCAGGTATCCGTCTCAGTCAGACCCTTCTATAGGATGTCTGTATCAGCTGGAGAGTCAATTATGGCCCCCAGCTTGCAGTCGTCTGCGGACTTGGTCAGCCATAGTCATCCTGTGCTTGCCTGTACCTCTAAGAAGTATATACCGAACAGGAGGGGTCCCAGGACTGAGCCCTGTGGGGACACCACTTGTTACCGGTTTAGAGTCAGACCTAGAGCCTGCAACTCTCACCGTGTGGGTTCTATCCATGAGCCAATTGGCAACCCATCTTGTGACATAGGGGTTTATGTTCAGGCTGGTGAGCTTGTCTTTAATACTAGAATGGGGAATGGTGTTGAAAGTCTTTGCGAGGTCTAGGTAGGCTGTGTGGACCTTCTTTTCCTTATCTAAAGCCTTGGTAACTGTCTCAAAGAAGTCCACCAGGTTTAGGAGGCATGATCTGCCCTTAACAAAGCCAAAATGGGTAGTGTCCAATGTTTGGAGGTTCCGAATGTCTCTGTTAATGAGTTCCATGTAGATGTGCTCCATAGCCTTGCAGACCAGGCTAGTCAGGCTTATAGGGCGATAGTTCCTGGGGTCTATTGTGGCTCCACCTTTGTGGAGTGGGATAACTGTTGCTGTGCACCACTCTATGATTTATAGATTTATAGATTTATAGATTATTACTAGGCTAACTGCCCTTATGGACCATTTTAAGCCTAGCCAATTACCTCTATGAGAATCAAACCCTGTATCTTGTGGTTCTAAGGTAAGCACCTTAACCATTACGCTACCCTCCCACCCAATGGGTACATAGCCTGTAGAGAGGCTGAGTTTGAACAGTGTGTTTAGGTGAGGGGTTAGTTCATTTTGGAGTTTGTGTAACACACAGCCTGGGACACTGTCTGGTCCCATTGAAGCTGTGTTTTTGGCTTTGGATAGGGCTGTTTTAACCTGTGTGTCAGTGATTGCTGGGGCTCTACATTCTTCTGGTATGGTTATGGGCCCTTTAGGGGGTGAAAGGGGGGGGGTGAAGTTTTCACTAAACCTGTCTTCCAGAATGTTTGCGATATTAGTCGGTTCAGTGTATTTTGTGCCATTCTGCACTAATTCCGAACAGATCTGAGAGTTTCCACTTAGGTTCTTGACATAGCTAAAGAACGCTTTGTGGTTATCTTTGGAGTCCTTGGCAATTTTTCTTTCGAAGCTAGCCTTGGATGATTTTATGAGGGATCGTATTTTCATGCTGATACTGATCAAGGTTGTATTTCCTTCTTGGGATTTTCCTCTCTTCTGTACTAGATTCCTCCTTCTATTGTATAGCTTGTTTATGGCAGGAGTCCAACAGTCTGGTTTCCTTTTCTTGGAGGAGTGAGTCTTGATTTTGCTTGGGATAGCATGATCCATGCATTCTTGCAGGTGCTCATAGAGTGCCTTTGTAAGGGATTCAGCAGCTTGAACAGCATTGTTCTTTAGCATGGGGGCTGTGAACCATTCCACCTCGGTCTTAAGTAACATGAAGTTTGCTTTTGAAAAGTTTTTTCACAGTGGTTTTCTTGATTGGGGGTGGGGGCAGAATGTGGATACCCAGAGTGATCAGTCTATGGTCTGATCTAACCAGCGAGGGGATTACCTTCGGTGTAGAACACCAGTCTCCCATGTTGGTGATGACCAGGTCCAATATGTTGTCACCTCTGGTGGGGGTGTTGACCAGTTGATCCAGGCCATTCGAGTTTATAAATTCTAGGAAGCATTGGGCAAGGGAGTTAGTACTTGAGTAGTTCTCCCAGTTAATGTTTGGGTAATTGAAATCACTCAATATTAGGGCATTTGGTAGGACCTTCATATTTTCCAGTATCTCCAGAAACGTGTTATGGGGGTCCTGGGTCATGGTGGGTGATCTGTAGCAAGCTACAATTTGAATTGCAGTTTTACCCATTGTTAGTTGCACATGGATGATCTCTGAGGCATTTTGTGTTTTGGTCCGGGTTCTGTGACCAAAAAGTATGGCATGAGTTATAGCCTGGTAGTGCTGGGGTGTTCTTTGGAGCCTTAAGCCAGGTTTCTGTTACTGCACAGATATTGATGTTCTCCATACTGAGGAGTGCCTTGAGTGCATGCATTTTGAGGTTTAGACTTCTGGCGTCGAGTAGCATTACACTTTTTTGGTTACTTGTGCTATTTATGGTGGTGGGTTTGTCTTTTGAGCCTTGCCTAAAAAAGGCACTATGGGGGTGGCAAAAGCCTTGGTCAGTATTCGAAAGTCTAAGGGTGACAGGTGCAAGCCATCTCTTGTGAAACAACGTGGCTTGTCGAGCAAGTCATCCCAGGTAGACAGATACTGGATCCCCCTTGAATGACACCAGAAACTTAGCCAGTTGTTGAAATTGATCTTTTTTTTCTTTATACTGTGGCATCATTCTTGGTGAGGGCAGGATGTTACTCAGGGTCAGGGTCATACCGGCCTGGGCTACGTGATCAGAGAGCTCTTCCATTTCTCTTTTCATGAAGTCCAGTGAGGTACATCTCAGGTCATTCACACCAACATGGACAATGACAGAGTCATATTTGTACTTGTTCTGGAGTGACCTGAGTGCTTGTGTTATGTAGCCAACCCTGGCACCTGACAGGCATCTAACTGTAACCTTCTCCTTGTCCAGCCTAGTTAGTGGGAAATCAGTGTGCCTGACTATAGAGTCGCCTATTACTAGTGTGTTGGGTATGTTATTTTGCCTTAAGGGCTGTAATTGCATGGCACACTGATTATGTGAAGTATGTGTTTCATGGTTTGTGATGGGGTGTGGAGGTTGCTTGGGTGTCTGCTTTGGAGGTCTCTGTTGCTTTTACAGATTTTTATTTAGCACCTTCAATTATGTTTTTGTGTATTTATGTGTGTTATTTGCTGGTGTTGGTTTAGTAGGTCTGTGTGAGACTGGTGGTGTGTTGCAAGTATTTTCTTTCTTCTCTTGATTGTCAGTTCCAGTCTTGGGTTGAGAGAGCTTTGCCTCCAGTTTGGCTGCATAATTGCATGTCTCACATATATTAGTGTTTGGCAGTAGGAGGAGAGGGCTGTCTGTGTACATGAGGCAGTTGTAACATTGCCTTAAAATGCCCATATTCACCAGTTGGACTGGAGAGCACACCTGAAACTGCCCTTTGGACATGCCTGACTAGGTAAAGTGAGCTGTTTTACTGATTGGCTGGTAGGGACGAATAGAGAGCCTTGTCTTTCTGGACAGTATAGAGAGGTCTAGTGCTAGGATTAATTTGTGCTTGCTATGAGTTTTGAGCAAGTGCTGGACTGTGAAATGAATGGCTTGAGTGCTTACATTGAAAGTTTGTCTAGTTCCAAGGGAAAAACTGAAGAGTAGATTTTGTGGAGGGAGCCTTGAATAGTTTAACCCTAGCTAACTGGCAATACCCGGCGCACAAAACCACGCAAATGCATTTTTTATAGCAGGTAAATTAAAGAGATAGAAATTAGCCCAAAACAGCCATTAAAATACAAACATCTGGGCTAAAACCACTGTTCCAGAGATAGATAGCCTGCTCAAAGCTCCCCTCTCTCACAGGTGAACAGAGAAATCTTCTTCTATCCAACACAGAAACTTGTAACACAGCCCTGAATTCAGCAGTAACCTGAAAACTGGACTATAGTAGTTCAGAAAGGTGGGAAACAAGTACATATATATATATATATATATATATATATATATATATATATATATATATATATATATATATATATATATATATATATACATATATTTTGTTTGTTTTTATTGTTTTTATTCAGAAAATAAAGCAGATACAATAAAAAAACACTTTAAATGCACAGAAATGGTTATCGAACTTTAGTCTCAGTAAACATTCATACTGACTAATCAGTACTCTATAAGACTAACAATTGTCACAGTAAACATCAGTGCCGACTAATGAGTACTCTCTGAGACTAACTATTGTCATAGTAAACATCAATGCCAACTAATGAGTATTCTGTGAGAATAACCATTGTTGCAGTAAACATAGATGCCGACTAGTGAGTACTCTCTGAGACTAACCCTTGTCACAGTAAAACTAAGTGCCAATGAATGAGTACTCTCTGAGACTAACCATTGTCAAAGTAAACATCAGACCTGACTAATAAGTATTCTCTGAGACTAAACATTGTCACAGTAAACATAAATGCTGACAAATGAGTACTCACTGAGACTTACAATTGCCTCAGTAAATATCAAAACTGACTAATGAGTACTCTATGAGACTAACCATTATCACAGTAAACATCAATTCCAACTAATGAGTACTCTCTAATACTAACCATTGTCACAGTTAACATCAATGCTGATGAATGAGTACTCTCTGAGACTACCCATTGTTGCAGTAAAAATCAGAGCTGACTAATGAATACTCTCTTAGACTAACCATTGTTACAGTAAACATCAATGCCAACTAATGATACTCTCTGAGACAAGCCATTGTCTCAGTAAACATTAATGCCAACTAATCAGTACCATCTGAGACTAACCATTGTCACAGTAAACATCATTGTCAACCAATGAGTACTATCTGAGAGCAACCATTGTCACAGTAAACATCAACGCTAACTAATGAGTACTATCTGAGAGTAACCGTTGTCTCAGTAAACATTAGTGCCAACTCATGAGTACTTTGTGAGACTAACTGTTGTCACAGTAAACATCTATGCCAACTAATGAGTACTCTGAGAGTAACCATTTTCAAAGAAAACATCAGTGCCGACTTAGGAGTACTCTTTGAGACAAACCATTGTCAAAGTAAACATTGATGCCGACTAATGAGTAATCTCGGAGACTAACTATTCTCACTGTAAACATCCAGCCAACTAATGAGTACTCTCTGAGACTTACCACTGTCACAGTAAACATCAATGCTAACTAATGAGCATTCTGTGAGAATAACCATTGTCACAATAAACATTGATGCTGACTAATGAGTACTTTCTGAGAGTAACCATTGTCACAGTAAAACTCAGTGCCAACAAATGAGTACTTTCTTAGACTAACCCATGTCACAGTAAACATCACTGCTGACTAATGAGTACCTTCTGAGACTAAACATTGTCACAGTAAAAATCAATGCTGAATAATGAGTACTTTCTAATACTAATCATTGTCACAGTTAACATAACTGCTGATGAATGAGTACTCTCTGAGACTACCCATTGTCACAGTAAAAATCAGAGCTGACTAATGAGCCTGAGACTAATCATTGTTACAGTAAACATCAGTGCCAACTATTGATACTCTCTGAGACTAGCCATCGTCTCAGTAAACATAAATGCTAACTAATGAGTACTCTCTGAGACTTTCCATTATCACAGTAAACATCAACACTAACTAATGAATATTCTGTGAAAATAACCATTGTCACAGGAAACATCGATGCCAAACAATGAGTACTCTCTGAGACTAACCATTGTCACAGTAAAACTCAGTGCCGATGAATGAGTACATTCTTAGACTAACCATTGTCTCAGTAAATATCAGTGCTGACTATTGAGTACTCTGTGAGATGTACCATTGTCACAGTAAACATCAATCCTAACAAATGAGTACTCTCTGAGACTAACCATTGTAGCACAAAAGATCAATACCAACTAATGAGTACTTTCTGAGACTAACCATTGTCACAGTAAACATCAAAACTGACTAATGCGTACACTCTGAGACAAACAATTGTCACAGTAAACATCAATGCCAAATAATGAGTACTCTCTAAGACTAACAATTGTCTCAGTAAACATCAACACTGACTAATGAGTACTCTTTGAGACTAATCATTGTCACAGTAAACATCAATGCCAACTAATGAGTACTCTCTAATACTAACCATTATCACAGATAGCATCACTGCTGATGAATGAGTACTCCTTGAGATTAACCCTTGTCGCAGTAAAAATCAGAGCTGACTAAAAAGTACTCTCTGAGACTAAGCATTGTTACAGTAAACATCAGTGCCAACTAATAATATTCTCTGAAACTAGCCATTGTCTCAGTAAACATTAGTGCCAACTAATGAGTGCTGTCTGAGACTTAACATTGTCACAGTAAACCAATGCTAACTAATAAGTATTCTGTGAGAATAACCATTATTGCAGTAAACATCGATGCCAACTAATGAGTACTCTCTGAGACTAACCATTGTCACAGTAAAACTCAGTGCCAATGAATGAGTACTATCTTAGACTAACCGTTGTCTCAGTAAATATCAGTGCTGAGTAACGAGTACTTTGTGAGACTTACCATTGTCACAGTAAACATCAACGCTAACAAATGAGTACTCTCTGAGACTAACCATTGTAACACTAAAGATCAATACCAACTAATGAGTATTTTCTGAGACTAAGCATTGTCACAGTAAACATCAGTGCTGACTAATGAAATCTCTCTGAGACTTACCATAGTCACAGTAAACATCAATGCGGTATAATGAGTACTCTCTGAGACTAACAATTGTCTCAGTAAACATCAACACTGACTAATGAGTATTCTCTGAGACTAACCATTGTCACAGTAAACATCAATGCAGACTAATGAGTACTATCTAATACTAACCATTTTTCAAAGTTAACATAATTGCTGATGAATGAATACTCCCTGAGACTATCAATTGTGGCAGTAAAAATCAGAGCTGACTAAAGAATACCCTCTGAGGCTAACCATGGTCACAGTAAACATCGGTGCCAACTAATGATACTCTCAGAGACTGGCCCTTGACTCAGAAAAAGTTAGTGCCAACTAATGGGTACTCTCTGAGACTAACCATTGTCACGGTAAACATTATTGCCAACCAATGAGTACTATCTGAGAGCAACCATTGCCACAATAAACATCAACGCTAACTAATGGGTAGTATCTGAGATTAACCATGGTCACAGTAAACATTAATGCCAAAGAATGAGTACTTTCTGAGACTAACTATTGTCACAGTAAACATCTATGCCAACTAATGAGGACTCTCTGAGACTAACCATTTTCAAAGTAAACGTCAGTGCCGACTGATGATTACTATTTGAGACTAACCATTGTCAGGGTAAACATCGATGGTGACTAATGAGTAATCTCTGAGACTAACTATTGTCACAGTAAACATCCATGCCATCTAATGAGTACTCTCTGAGACTTACCATTGTCACAGTAAACATCAATGCTAACTAATGATTATTCTGTGAGAATAACCATTGTCGCAGTAAACATGGATGCTGACTAATGAGTACTCTCTGAGACTACCTATTGTCACAGTAAAGATCAGAGCTGACTAATAAGTACGCTTTGAGACTTACCATTGTCATAGTAAACATCAATGCTAACTAATGAATATTCTGTGAGAATAACCATTGTCACAGTAAACATCGATGCTGACTAATGAGGACTCTCGGAGACTAACCATTGTCACAGTAAAACTCAGTGCCAATGAATGAGTACTTTCTTAGACTAACCATTGTCTCAGTAAATATCAATGCTGACTAATGAGTACTCTGTGAGACTTACCATTTTCATAGTAAACATCAATGCTTACAAAAGAGTACTCTCTGAGACTAACCATTGTAACACTAAAAATCAATACCGACTAATGAGTACTTTCTGAGACTAACCATTGTCACAGTAATCATAAAAACTGACTAATGTGTACTCTCTGAAACTAACAAGTGTCACAGTAAACACCAGTGTTGACTAATGAGTACTCTCTGAGACTATACATTGTCACAATAAACATCAATGAAGACTAATGAGTACTCACTGAGACTAACCATTGTCACAGTAAACGTCAAAACTGACTAACGTGCACTCTTTGAGACTAACAATTGTCGCAGTAAACTACAATGCCAAATAATGAGTACTCTGCGAAACTAACCATTGTTGCAGTAGACATTAACACTGATGAATGAGTACTCTCTGAGACTAACCATTGTAACAGTAAAGATCAATGCAGACAAATGAGTACTCTCTGAGACTAACCATTGTCTTAGTAAACAGAGCCAACTAATGAGTATTCTCTGAGACTTACCATTGACACAGTAAACATCAATGGTAACTAATGAGTATTCTGTAAGAATAACCATTGTCACATTAAACATTGATGCTAACTAAAGAGTACTCTCTGAGGCTAGCCATTGTCACAGTAACACTTAGACTATCCCATGTCACAGTAAACATCAGTCCCAACTAATGAATACTCTCTGAGACTATACATTGTCACAGTTAACATCAATGATGACTAACGAGTATCTCTAATACAAACCATTGTCACAGTTAACATCAATAATGAATAATGAGTATCTCTAATACTAACCATTGTCACTGTTAACATCACTGATGATGAATGAGAACTCTCTGAGACTACCCATTGTCACAAAAAAAATCAAAGCTGACCAATGAATACTCTGAGACTAACCACTGTTACAGAAAACATCAGTGCCAACTAATGATACTCTCTGAGACTAGCCATTGTCTCAGTAAACATTAATGCTAACTAATGAGTACTTTCTGAGACTAACTATTGTCACAGTAAACATCAATGCTAACTAATGAGTACTCTCTGAGACTAACCATTTTCAAAGTAAACATCAGTGATGACTAATGAGTACTCTTAGAGACTAACCACTGTCACAGTAAACATCAATGCTGACTAATGAGTAATCTCTGAGACTAACTATTGTCACAGTAAACATCTATGCCAACTAATGAGTACTCTCTGAGACTTACCATTGTCACAATAAACATCAATGCTAATAGTTGAGTGTTCTGTGAGAATAACTATCATCACAGTAAACATCAAAGCTGAATAATGAGTTCTCTCTCAGACTAACCGTTGTCACAGTAAAACTCATTGCCAACAAATGAGTACTTTCTTAGACTAACCCATGTCACAGAAACATCAGTGCTGACTAATGAATATTCTCTGAGACTAAACATTGTCACAGTAAACATTAATGCCGATGAATGAGTACTCTCTAATACTAACCATTGTCACAGTTAACATCACTGCTGATGAATGAGTACTATCTGAGACTAACCGTTGTCGCAGTAAAAATCAGAGCTGACTAATGAGTACTCTGTGATACTAACCATTGTCACAGTAAACATTAACACTAATGGATGAGTACTCTCTGAGACTAACATTGTAACAGTAAAGATCAATGCCGACTAATGAGCACTCTTTGAGACTAACAATTGTCAAAGTAAACATCAGTGCTAACTAATGAGTACTCTCTGAGACTATCCATTGTCACAGTAAACATCAATGCCAAATAATGAGTACTATCTGAGACTAGCATATGTCTCATTAAACATCAGCTCTGACTAATGAGTACTCTTTGAGACTAACCATTGTCACAGTAAACATCAATGCTGGCTAATGAGTACTCTCTAGTACTAACTATTGTCATAGTTAACATCACTGTTGATGAATGAGTACTTTCTGAGACTACCCATTGTCACAGTAAAAATCAGAGGTGACTAATGAGTACACTCTGAGACTAACCATTGTTACAGTAAACATCAGTGCCAACTAATGATACTCTCTGAGTCTAGCAATTGTCTCAGTAAACATTAGTGCCAACTAATGAGTACTTTCTGAGACTTACCATTGCCACAGTAAACACCAACACTAACTAATGAGTATTCTGTGAGAATAACCATTGTCACAGTAAACATCGATGCAGACTAATGAGTAGTCTCTGGACTATACATTGTCACAGTAAACATCACCGCTAATGAATGAGTACTCTCTGAGACTAACCATTGTCACAGTAAACATCAGTGCTGATTAATGAGTACTCTCTGAGACTTACCATTGTCACAGTAAGCGTCAATGCCGACTAATGATTTCTCACTGAGACTAACAATTGTCTCAGTAAACATCGACACCAACTAATGAGAACTCTGTGAGACTAACCATTGTCACAGTAAACATCAGTGCGGATTAATGAGTACTCTCTGAGACTAACCATGGTCACAGTAAACATTAATGCCAAAGAATGAGTACTT
This sequence comes from Protopterus annectens, assembly GCF_019279795.1. Taxonomy (NCBI): domain Eukaryota; kingdom Metazoa; phylum Chordata; order Ceratodontiformes; family Protopteridae; genus Protopterus; species Protopterus annectens. Next base: position 1,967,528,056 of record NC_056733.1, read on the forward strand.
TCTGAGACTGACATTTGTCTCAGTAAACATCAACACTGACTAATGTGTATTTTCTGAGGCTGTCCATTGTCACAACAAATATCAATACCCACTAATGAGTACTCCCTAATACTAACCATGGTCACAGTTAACAAAATTGCTGATAAATGAGTACTCTCTCAGATTACACATTGTTGCAGTAAAAATCAGAGCTAACTAATGAGTAATCTCTGTGACTAACTATGCTCTCAGTAAACATCAGTGCCAACTAATGATACTCTCTGAGACTAACCATTGTCACAGTAAACATCAATGCCGACTAATGATTATTCACTGAGAATAACAATTGTCTCAAGAAAAATCAACACTGACTAATGAGTACTCTGTGAGACTAACCATTGTCACAAGAAAGCATCAATGCTAACGAATGAGTACTTTCTGAGACTAACCATTGTAACAGTAAATATCAAAGCCGACTGAAGAGTACTCTCTGAGACTAACCATTGTCACCATAAACATTAACACTGACTAATGAGTACTCTCTGAGATAAACAATTGTGACAGTAAATATCAGTGCAGACTAATGAGTACTCCCTGCGACTAAGCATTGTCACAGTAAACATCACTGCCAATTACTGAGTACTCACCGAGACTAGCCATTGTCTTAGTAATCATCAGTGAAGACTAATGAGTACTCTCTGAGACTAACCATTGTCACAGTAAACATCAATGCCGACTAATGAGTACTCTCTGAGACTAAACATTGTAACAGTTAAGATCAATGCCAACTAATGAATACTCTCTGAGACTTACCATTGTCACAGTAAATACCAATGCTAACCAATAGTATTCTGTAAGAATAACCATTGTCACAGTAAACATGGATGCCGACTAACGAGCAGTCTCTGAGACTAACCATTGTCACAGTAAAACTCAGTGCCAGTGAATGAGTACACTCGGAGACTAACCCTTGTCACATTAAACATCAGTGCTGACAAATGAGTACTCTTTGAGACTAACCATTGTCAAAGTAAACATCAATGCCGACTAATGATTATTCACTGAGAATAACAATTGTCTCAAGAAACATCAACACTGACTGAGTACTCTGTAAGACTAACCATTGTCACAAGAAAACATCAATGCTAACAAATGAGTACTCTCTAAGACTAACCATTATAACAGTAAATATCAAAGCCAACTGAAGAGTACTCTCTGAGACTAACCATTGTCACAGTAAACATTAACACTGACTAATGAGTACTCTCTGAGATGAACAGTTGTCACAGTAAACAACAGTGCAGCCTAATGAGTACTCTCTGCGACTAAGCATTGTCACAGTAAACATCACTGCCAATTATTGAGTACTCACCGAGACTAACCATTGTCAAAGTAATCATCAGTGCCGACTAATGAGTACTCTCTGAGACTAACCATTGTCACAGTAAACAATAGTGCCGAATAATGAGTACTCTCTGAGTATAACCATTGTCACAGTAAACATCAATACTGACTAATGAGTACTCTCTGAGACAAACCATTCTCTCAGTAAACATTGATGATGATGACTAATGAGTACTCTCTGAGACTTACCATTGTCTCAGTAAACATCAACTCTGACTAATGAGTACTCTCTGAGACTAACCATTGTCACAGTAAACAATGCCGAAAAATGATTACTCACTGTGACTTACCATTGGCACAGTAGACATCAGAACTGACTAATGAGTACTCTCAGAGACTAACCATTGTCATAGTAAGCATCAGTGTTGACTAATGAATATTATCTTAGACTAAACATTGTCTCAGTAAACATCAATGCTGATTAATGAGTACTCTCTGAGACTAACCATTGTCTCAGTAAACATTAATGCTGAGTAATGAGTACTCTCTGAGACTAATCATTGTCTCAGTAAACATCAACACTGACTAATGAGCACTCTCTGAGACTAACCACTGTCTCAGTAAACATAAATGCTGACTAATGAGTATTCTCTGAGACTAACAATTGTCGCAGTAAACATCTATGTTACCTATTGTGTACTCTCTGAGACTAACCATTGACACAGTAAACATCACAGTGACAAATGAGTGCTCTCTGAGGCAATAACTGTCACAGTATACATAAATGCTGATAAATGAGTACTCTCTGTGGCTAATTATTGCCTAAGTACAATCTGAGAGCAACCATTATCTCAGTAAATATCAGTGCTGACTAATGATTATTCTCTGAGACTAACCATTGTCACAGTAACCATTAGTGCCAAATAAAAGGTACACTCTGAGACTAACCATTGCCACAGTAAAGATCAGTGCCGACTAATGAGAACTCTCTCAGACTAACCATTGACTCAGTAAACATCAACACTGAATAATGAGTACTCTTTCAGACTAACCATTGTCTCAGTAAAAATTAGTGCCAACTAAAGAGTACTCTCTGAGACTAACCATTGTCACGGTAAACATTAGTGCTGACTAATGAGTACTCTCTGAGACTAACCATTGACTCAGTAAGCATCAACGCTGAGTGATAGCTCTCTGAGACTAACTATTGTCATAGTAAACATCAACTCTGACTAATAAGCACTCTATGAGACTAAGCATTGTCTCAATAAACATCAGTGCTGACTGAGTACTCTGGAACTAACTGTTGTCACAGTAAATATCAGTGCTGAATAATGAATACTCTCTTACACAACCATTGTCGCAGTAAACATCAAGGCCAACTAATGAGTACTCCTAAGACTAACCATAGTCACATTACACATCAATGCTGACTAATGAGTATGCTCTGACACTAACCATTGTCACAGTAAACATCAGTGCTGTCCAATGAGTACTCTCTGTGACTAACCATTGTCACAGTAAACATTAATGCTGACAAATGACTACTCTCTGAGACTAACCATTGTCACAATAAGCATCAGTTCTGATAAATGAGTACTCTCTGAGACTAACCATTGACACAGTAAACATCAGTGCCAACTAATGAGTACTCTTTGAGACTAGCCATTGTCACAGTAATCATCGGTGATGACTGATGAGTACTCTCCAAGACTAACCATTGTCATAGTAAACATTAGTGCTAACTAATGTGTACTCTCTGAGACTAACCATTGTTTCACTAAACCTCAACAATGAGTGCAATCTGAGACTAATCATTGTCACAGTAAATGTCAATAGCGACTAATGAGTACTCTCTGAGACTAACCATTGTCACAGTAAACATCAGTGCTGACTAATGAGTTCCCTCAGAGACTAACCATAGTGACAGTAAACATCACTGCTGACTAATGAGTACTCTCTGAGGCTAACCATTGACACAGTAAACATCAACATTGACTAGTGAGCACTTTCTGAGACTAACCATTGACACAGTAAACATCAACACTAACTAATGAGTACTATCCGAGACTAAACATTGTCACAGTAAACATCAGTGCTGACTAATGAGTACTCTCTGAGACTAGCCATTGTCATGGCAAACATCATTGCCAAATAATGAGTGCTCTCTGAGACTAACCATTGTCACAGTAAACATCAGTGCCGACTAATGGGTACTCTCTGAGACTAACTATTCTCACAGTAAAATTCGGTGCTGACTAATGAGTATTCTCTGGGACTAACCATTAAGCTCAGTAAACCTCAGTTCCAAATAATGAGTACTCTCTGAGACTAACCATTGTCACAGCAAACATCACCGCTGACTAATGAGTACTCTCTGGGACTAACAAATGTCTCAGTAAACATCAACGCTGACTTATATGTACTCTCTGAGACTAACCATTGTGACAGTAAACATCAATGGTGACTAATGAGTACTCTCTGAGACTAACCATTGTCACGGTAAACATCACTGCAGAATAGTGAGTACTCTCTGAGACTAACCATTGTCTCAGTAAACAATAGTGTCAACTAAAGAGTACTCTATGAGACTGATTGTCACAGTAAACATTAGTGCTGACTAATTTGTACTCTCTGTGACTAAACATTGACTCAGTAAATATCAGTGCTGACTGATTACTCTCTGTGACTAACCATTGTCGTAGTAAACATTAGTGCTAACTAATGTGTACTCTCTGAGACTAACCATTGTTTCACTAAACCTCAACACTGAATAATGAGTGCAATCTGAGACTAATCATTGTCACAGTAAACGTCAATAGCGACTAATGAGTACTCTCTGAGACTAACCATTGTCACAGTAAACATCAGTGCTGACTAATGAGTTCCCACAGAGACTAACCATAGTGACAGTAAACATCACTGCTGACTAATGAGTACTCTCTGAGGCTAACCATTGACACAGTAAACATCAACGTTGACTAATGAGCACTTTCTGAGACTAACCATTGACACAGTAAACATCAAAACTGACTAATGAGTACTCTATGAGACTAACTATTGTCACAGTAAACATCAGTGATGATTAATGAATACTGTCTGAGACTAGCCACTGTCTCAGTAAATATCAGTGCTGAATAATGAGCACTCTCTGAGTGTAACCATTGTCACAGTAAACATCATTGCCAACCAATGAGTACTATCTGAGAGCAACCATTGTCACAGTAAAATTCAGTTCTGAATAATGAGTATTGTCTGTGACTAACCATTGTCTCAGTAAATATTCATGCTGACTAATCCGTACTCTCAGAGACTAACCATTGCCACAATAAACATCAATGCCAACTAATTAGTACTCTCTGAGACTTAACATTGTCACAGTGAACACCAACGCTAACTAATTATTATTCTGTGAGAATTACCATTGTCACAGTAAACGTTGATGGGAACAAATGAATAGTCTCTAAAACTAACCATTGTCAAAGTAAAACTCAGTGCCAATAAATGAGTACTCCCTGAGACTAACAATTTTAACAGAAAACATCAATGTTGACTAATGAGTACTCTCTGAGACTAACCATTGTCACAGTAAACATCAATGCTGACTTATGATTATTCACTGAGACTAACAAATGTTTCAGTAAACATCAACATTGACTAATGAGTACTCTGTGAGACTAACCACTGTCACATTAAACATCAACGCTAATGAATGAGTACTCTCTCAGACTAACCATTTTAACAGTAAAGATCGATGCTGACTAATGAGTACGCTCTGAGACTAACCATTGTCACAGTAAACATCAATGCTAACTAATGAGTACTCTCTGAGAATAACCATTTTCAAAGTAAACATCAGTGCCGACTAATGAGTACTCTTTGAGACTAACCATTGTCACAGTAAACATAGATGCCGACTAATGAGTAATCACTGAGACTAACTATTGTCACAGTAAACATCAATGCCAACTAAAAAGTACTATCTGAGACTTGCCATTGTCACAGAAAACATCAGCGCTAACTAATGAGTATTCTGTGAGAATAACCTCTGTCACAGTAAACATCAAAGCTGAATAATGAGTACTCTCTCAGACTAACCATTGTCACAGTAAAACTCACTGCCAACAAATGAGTACTTTCTTAGACTAACCCATGTCACAGTAAACATCAATCAATGCTGACTAATGAGTACTCTCTGAGACCAATTATTGTCACAGTAAACATCAATGCTGGCTAATGAGTACTCTCTAATACTAACCATTGTCACAGATAACATCACTGCTGACGAATGAGTACTGTCTGAGACTACCCATTGTCACAGTAAAAATCAGAGCTGACTAGAGAGTACTCTCTGAAACTAACCATTGTTACAGAAAACATCAGCGCCAACTAATGATACTCTCTGAGACTAGCCATTTTCTCAGTAAACATCAATGCCAACTAATGAGTACTCTTTGAGACTTAACATTGTCACAGTAAACATCAACACTAACTAATGAATATTCTGTGAGAATAACCATTGTTACAGTAAACATCGATGCCGACTAATGAATACTCTCTGAGACTAACCATTGTCACAGTAAACCTCAGTGCTAATGAATGAGTACTTTCTTAGACTAACCATTGTCACAGTAAATATAAACACTGACTAATGAGTACTCTGTGAGACTAACCATTGTCACAATAAACATCAATGCCGACTAATGAGTACTCACTGAGACTAACAATTATCTTAGTAAATATCAACACTGACTAATGAGTATTCTGTCAGACTAACCATTGTCACAGTAAACATCGAGGCTAACAAATGAGTACTCTCTGTGACTAACCATTGTAACATTACAGATCAATGACGACTAATAAGTACTCTCTGAGACTAACCATTGTCACAGTAAACATCAAAACTGACTAATGCATACTTTCTGAGACTAACAATTGTGACAGTAAACATCAGTGATGACTAATAAGTACTCTTTGAGACTAACGATTGTCACAGTAAACATCAATACCGAATAATGAGTACTCTCTGAGACTAACAATTGTCTCAGTAAACATCAACAATGACTAATGAGTACTCTTTGAGACTAAACATTGTCACAGTAAACATCAATGCCGACTGAGTACTCTTTAATACTAACCATTGTCACAGTTAACACCACTGCTGATGAATGAGTACTCTCTGAGATTACCCATTGTTGCAGTAAAAATCAGAGCTGACTAATGAGTACTCTCTGAGACTAACCATTGTTACAGTAAACATCAGTGCCAACTAATGATACTATCTGAGACTAGCCATTGTCTCAGTAAACTTTACTGCTAACTAATGAGTGTTCTCTGAGACTTACCATTGTATACAGTAAACAGTAATGCTAACTGAGTATTCTGTGAGAATTACCATTATCACAGTAAACTTTGATGCCGACTATTGAGTACTTTCTGAGACTAACCATTGTCACAGTAAACATCAATGCCAAATAATGAGTACTCTCTGAAACTAACAATTGTCTCAGTAAACATCAACCCTGACTAATTAGTACTCTTTGAGACTAACCATTGTCATACTAAACAACAATGCCAACAAATGAGTACTCTCTGACCCTAACCATTGTCACAGCAAACATCAGTGCTGACTAAGAGCTTTCTGAGACAAACCATTGTCAGATTAAATATTGATGCCAAAAAATGAGTACTCTCTAAGAATAACAATTGTCTTAATAAACATTAGTGCTGACTAATGATACTCTGGAGAATAACCATTGTCTCAGTAAACATCAGTGCCAACTGTTGAGTACTGTCTGAGGATAACCATAGTCACAGTAAAAATCAAAGCCGACTAATGTGTACTCTCTAAGATGAACCATTGTCACAGTAAACATTAGTGCTGGCTAATGAGTACTCCCTGAGACTAACCATTGTCATAGTAAATATCAATGCTGACTAATGTGTACTGTCTAATATTAACTATTGTCACAGTAAACATCAGTGCTAATGAAAAGCACTCTTTGAGACTACCCATTGCAGCAGTAAAAATCAGAGCTGACTAATGAGTACTCTTTCAGACTAACCATTGTCATAATAAACAGAATTGCCAACTAATGAGTACTATCTGAGAGCAACCTTTGTCACAGTAGACATCAATGCTAACTAATGAGTACTATCTGAGACTAACCATTGTCTCAGTGAACATTAGTGCCAACTAATGAGTACTTTCTGAGACTAACTAGTCACAGTAAGCATCAATGCCAACTAATGAGTACTCTCTGAGACTAACTATTGTCACAGTAAACATCAGTGCCGACTAAGGAGTACTGTTTGAGACTAATCATTTTCACAGTAAACATCAATGCTGACTACTGAGTAGTCTCTGAGACTAACAATTGTCTCAGTAAACATGAACACTGACTAATGAGTACTCACTGAGACTAACCATTGTCACAGTAAACATCAATGCCAAGTAATGAGAACTGTCTAAGACTAACCATTGTCATAGTTAACATATGTGCTGATGAATGCATACACTCTGAGATTACCCAGTCACAGTAAAAATCAGAGCTGACTAATGAGTACTCTCTGAGGCTAACCATTGTCACAGTAAACATCAATGCTGACTAATGAGTACTGTCTGAGAGAAACCATGTCACATTCAACATCAACATTGACTAATGAGTACTCTCAGACACTAGCCATTGTCACAGTAAACATCAGTGTCGACTATTGAGTACTCTGAGACTAACCATTGTCACAGCAAACATCAAGGCCAACTAATGAGTACTCTCTGAAACTAACCATTCTCACAGTAAACATCAGTGCTGACTAATGACACTCTCTGAGATAAACCATTGTTTCAGTAAACTTCAGTGCCGACAAATGAGTACTCTCTGAGACTCCAAATTGTCACATTAAACATCAACACTGACTAATGAATAATGTCTGAGACTACACATTGTCGCAGAAAAATTAGAGCTGACTAATGTGTACTGTCTGATGCTAACCATTGTCACAGTAAACATCGATGCCGACTAATGAGTACTCTCAGAGACTAACCATTGTCTCACTAAACATTAGTGCCAATTAATGAGTACTCTCTGAAATTAACCATTGTCACAGTCAACATCAATGCCAACTAATGAGTACTCTCTCAGACCAAGGTCACAGTACACATCAAAGATGACTAATGAGTACTCATTCTCACAGTAACCATCGATGCCAAATAATGAGTAATCTCTGAGACTAACCACTGTCACATTAAACATCAACACTGACTAATGAGTACTCTGTGACACTAGCCTTTGTCAAAGTAAACATCAGTGCTGAATAATGAGCACTCTGAGACTAACCATTGTAATAGTAAACATCAATGCTGACTAATGAGTACTCTCTGAGACTAACCATTGTCACAGTAAACATCTGTGCTTACTAATGAGTACTCTCTGAGACTAATCATTGTCACAGTAAACATCAGTGTGGACTAATGAGTGCTCTCTAAGACAACCAATGTCAAAGTAAACATCAGTGCCAACTAATGAGTACTCTCTGAGGCTAACCATTGTCTCAGTAAACATCAAAACTGACTAATGAGTACAATCTGAGACTAACCATTATCTCAGTATATATCAATGCTGACTGAGTAGTCTCTGACATTAGCCATTGTCACAGTAAACATCAGTGCTGACTAATAAGTACTTTCTGAGACTAACCATTGTTTCCGTAGACATCCGTGCTGACTAGTGAGTGCTCTTTTAGACAACCACTGTCAAAGTAAACATCAATGCCGACTAACGAGTACTCTCTGAGGCTAAGCATTGTCTCAGTAAACATCAAAAATGACTCATGAGTACTCTATTGGACTTACCATTGTCACAGCAAATGTCAGTGCTGACTAATGGGTTCTCTCTGAGACTAGCCACTGCCTCAGTAAATATCAGTGCTGAATAATGAGTACTCTCTGAGTGTAACCATTGTCTCAGTAAATATCAGTGTCGATTACTGAGTACTCTCTGAGACTAACCATTCTCACAGTAAAATTCAGTTCTGACTAATGAGTATTGTCTGTGACTAACCATTGTCTCAGTAAATATTCATGTTGACTAATCCGTACTCTCTGTGACTAACCATTGTCACAATAAACATCAATGCCAACTAATGAGTACTCTCTGAGACTTACCATTGTCACAGTGAACACCAATGCTAGCTAATTAGTATTCTGTGAGAATTACCATTGTCACAGTAAACATCGATGCTGACTAATGAATAGTATCTGAGACTAACCATTGTCAAAGTAAAACTCAGTGCCAATGAATGAGTACTCTCTGAAACTAACCATTTTAACAGAAAACATCAGTGTCGACTATTGAGTGCTCACTGAGACTAACCATTGTCACAGTAAATATCCTAGCTGAATTATGATTACTCACTGAGACTAACAACTGTCTCAGTAAACATCAACATTGACTAATGAGTACTCTGTGAGACTAAACATTGTCACATTAAACATCAACGCTAATGAATGAGTACTCTCTGAGACTAACCATTTTAACAGTAAAGATCGCTGCCGAATTATGCATACACTCTGAGACTAACTATTGTCACAAGAAACATCAACACTGACTATTATGTACTCACTGAGACTAACAATTGTCACAGTAAACATCAGTGCCAACTAATGAGTACTCTGAGACTAACCATTGTCACAGTAAACATCAATGCCGGATAATGAGTACTCTCTGAGACTAATATTTGTCTCAGTAAAAACTCAACACTGACTAATGAGGATCCTCAGAGACTAACCATTGTCACAGTAAGCATCAATGCCGACTAATGTGCACTCTCGAATACTAACCATTGTCAAAGTTAACATAATTTCTAAAGAATGAGTACTCTCTTAGACTACCCACTGTTGCAGTGAAAATCAGAGCTGACTAATGAGTACTCTCTGAGACTAACCATGGTCACAGTAAACATAAGTGCCAAGTAATGATACTCTCTGAGACTAGCCATTGTCTCGATAAAAGTTAGTGCCAACTAATGAGTACTCTCTGAGACTAACCATTGTCGCAGTAAATATCATTGGCAACCAATGAGTACTATCTGAGAGCAACCATTGTCACAGTAAACATCATCGCTAACTAATGAGTACTATCTGAGACTAACCTGTTGTCTCAGTAAACATTAATGCTAACTAATGAGTACTTTCTGAGACTAACTATTGTCATAGTAAACATCAATGCTAACTAATCAGTACTCTCTTAGAATAACCATTTTCAAAGTAAACATCAGTGCTGACTAATGAGTACTCTTTGAGACTAACCACTGTCAGAGTAAACATAGATGCTGACTAATGAGAAATCTCTGAGACTAACTATTGTCACAGTAAACATCATTGCCAACTAATGAGTACTCTGTGAGACTTACCATTGTCACAGTAAACATCAGCGCTAACTAATGAGTATTCTGTGAGAATAACCTCTGTCACAGTAAACATCAAAGCTGAATAATGAGTACTCTCTCAGACTAACCATCGTCACAGTAAAACTCACTGCCAACAAATGAGTACTTTCTTAGACTAACCCATGTCACAGTAAACATCAATCAATGCTGACTAATGAGTACTCTCTGAGACTAATTATTGTCACAGTAAACATCAATGCCGACTAATGAGTACTATCTAATACTAACCATTGCCACAGTTAACATCACTGCTAATGAATGAGTACTCTCTGAGACTACCCATTGTCGCAGTAAAAATCAGAGCTGACTAATGAGTACTCTCTGGAACTAACCATTGTTACAGTAAACATCAATGCCAACTAATGATACTCTCTGAGACTAGCCATTGTCTCAGTAAACATCAATGCCAACTAACAAGTCTCTCTGAGACTTACCATTGTCACAGTAAACATCAACGCTAACTAATGAATATACTGTGAGAATAACCATTGTCACAGTAAACATCGATGCCGACTAATGAGTACTCTCTGAGACTAACCATTGTCACAGTAAACATCAATGCCAACTAATGAGTACTCACCGAGACTAACAATCGTCTCAGTAAATATCAACACTGACTAATGAGTACTCTGTGAGTCTAACCATTGTCACAGTTAACATTGAGGCTAACGAATGAGTACTCTCTCAGAATAACCATTGTAACATTACAGTTCAATGCTGACTAATTAGTACTCTCTGAGACTAACAATTGTCACAGTAAACATCAAAAGTGACTAATGCATACTTTCTGAGACTAACAATTGTCACAGTAAACATCAGTGACGACTAATAAGTACTCTCTGAGACTAACCATTGTCACAGTAAACATCAATACCGAATAATGAGTACTGTCTGAGACTAACAATTGTCTCAGTAAACATCAACAATGACTAATGAGTACTCTTTGAGACCAACCATTGTCACAGTAAATATCAGTGCTGACTGAGTAATCTTTAATACTAACCATTTTCACAGTTAACATCACTGCTGATGAATGAGTACTCTCTGAGACTACCCATTGTTGCAGTAAAAATCAGAGCTGACTAATGAGTACTCTCTGACACTAACAGTTGTTACAGTAAACATCAGTGCCAGCTAATGATACTCTCTGAGACTAGCCATTGTCTCAGTAAACTTTACTGCCAACTAATGAGTGCTCTCTGAGACTTACCATTGTATGCAGTAAACACTAATGCTAACTAATGAGTATTCTGTGAGAATAACCATTATCACAATAAACATTGATGCCGACTAATGAGTACTCTCTGAGACTAACCATTGTCACAGTAAACATCAATACCAAATAATGAGTACTCTCTGAGACTAACAATTGTCTCAGTAAACATGAACCCTAACTAATGAGTACTCTTTGAGACTAACAATTGTCATACTAAACTACAATGCCAACTAATGAGTACTCTCTGACACTAACAACTGTCTCAGTAAACATCAGTACTTACTAATGATACTCTGGAGAATAACCATTGTCTCAGTAAACATTAGTGCCAACTGTTGAGTACTGTCTGAGAATAACCATTGCCACAGTAAAAATCAAAGCTGACTAATGTGTATTATCTGAGATGAAACATTGTCAAAGTAAACATCAGTGCTGGCTAATGAGTACACTCTGAGACGAACCATTGTCACAGTAAATATCAATTCTGACTAATGTACTGTCTAATATTGACTATTGTCACAGTAAACATCAGTGCTAATGAAGAGTAATCTTTGAGACTACCCATTGTTGCAGTAAAAATCAGAGCTGAATAGTGAGTACTCTCTCAGACTAACCATTGTCATAATAAACATAATTGCCAACCAATGAGTACTATCTGAGAGCAACCTTTGTCACAGTAGACATCAATGCTAACTAATGAGCACTACCTGAGACTAACCATTGTCTCAGTAAACATTAGTTCCAACTAATGAGTACTCTCTGAGACTAACTATTGTCACAGTAAATAACAGTGCAGACTAATTATTACTGTTTGAGACTAATAATTTTCACAGTAAACATCAACACTGACTAATGAGTACTGTTAAGACTAACCATTGTCAGAGTTAACATATGTGCTGATGAATGCATACACTCTGAGATTACCCATTGTCACAGTAAAAATCAGAGCTGACTAATGAATACTCTCTGAGGCTAACCATTGTCACAGCAAACGTCAATGCTGAATAATGAGTACTGTCTGAGAGAAACCATTGTCACATTCAACATCAACATTGACTAATGAGTACTCTTGGACACTAGACATTGTCACAGTAAACATCAGTGCCGACTAATGAGTACTCTGATACTAACCATTGTCACAGTAAACATCAAGGCCAACTAATGAGTACTCTCTGAAACTAACCATTCTCACAGTAGACATCAGTGTTGACTAATGACACTCTCTGAGAAAAACCATTGTCTCAGTAAATATCAGTGCCGACTAATGATACTCTCTGAGACTAACCATCATCTCAGTAAACGTCAGTGCCGACTAATGAGTGCTCTCTGAGACTCCCAATTGTCACAATAAACATCAACACTGACTAATGAATACTCTCTGAGACTGCCCATTGTCGCAGTAAAAATCAGAGCTGACTAATGAGTACTCTCTGAGGCTAACCATTGTCACAGTAAATTTAGGTTCATAGGTTCATACTAGGCTATCTGCCCTGGGGCATTTATAAGCCTAGCCTGAGTCTGTTTGGCTTTCACCACCCTTTGATTTGAGTTTGCTGTGCCATTTTTAAGGTTAGTTTACTGTGCCTCTGTCTAGTAGTGACACAGAAGTAATCCCCAGGGTAAATCTACGATCTCCCATCCACTCATCAAGATTCCTCTTGAAGAGAGTCAGTGAGGTGCTCTGCCTAACATAGACTGGGATTCTATTCCAGAGTGAAGGGAGCCTCTGGGTTATGAATCTGTCCCTCCAGCATGTTCTATTTATTTCTGTGCTGAGGTTCAAGTCCCTCAAGCACGTGGTTCTAAGGGATTTAGATTTTCTGAGGTGGAGCATGTCCATTAATTCTGGGTTGGACATAGCTTTGTATGTCAGGCATAGATCACCTCGAAGTAGGCAGTATGCAACTGAGTAGAGCTGGAGTTTTTTTAACTGGGCAGCATATGGGATCTGTTTGAGTCCCTTGATCCTTTTTGTGAGGTACTTTTGGGGTCTTTCTAGTTGCTGCAGGTGTCGGGTAAGGTACATCCCAAAAGGGGCATTGTATTCTATGATGGGCCTGATGAGGGATGAATAAAGGGGCACTATTACCTCACTTGATCTAGATGTGAATCCTTTCGTGATAAGGTGGGCTATGTAGAAGGTCTTTCTAACCACTTTGGCAATGTGGTTGTCAAAGGAGAGATTGCTATCAACTTGTGTCCCCAGATCCCTAATTACTTCTTCCATACATAATGGGTTACCACCTATGTGGTAATTTGTGGGCACTTTGTTTTTGCCAAAGGGTATGACTATACACTTTTTGGCATTTAGCTTTAAGCCATGGCTCTGGCACCCATTATCCATCTCTGTGAGACCTTTTTGGAGGATGGTCATGTCAGCTGGAGAGTCAATTATGGTGCCCAGTTTGCAGTCATCAGCGAACTTGGTCAGCCATAGTCCTCCCGTGTTGGCCTGCACCTCGGAGAAGTATATGCCGAACAAGAGAGTTCCCAGAACAGAGCCTTGTGGGACACCACTTGTAACCGGTTTCGAGTCTGACATGGCTCCGGCAATTCTGACTCTGTGGGTTCTGTCTTTGAGTCAATCCATCTTGTGACACAGGGGTTTATATTTAAGCTGGACAGCTTATCTATGATGCCCGAGTGGGGTATTGTGTCAAATGCCTTTGCGAGGTTCAGATAGGCTGTGTGGTCTACCTTCCCTTCATCTATGGCCTTGGTGACTATTTCGAAAAAGTCAACCAGGTTCAAGAGGCAGGATCTGCCCTTGACAAAGCTGAATTGGGTAGGATCTAGTGTCTGTAGGTCCCCAATGTCTTTGTTTATGAGTTCCATGATGATCCTCTCCATGGCCTTGCAGATAAGGCTAGTTAGGCTTATGGGGCGATAGTTACCAGGGTCCGTTGAGACACCACCTTTGTGGAGTGGGACCACTGTTGCTGTACACCATTCTTTGGGTACATATCCGGTAGTGAGGCTGAGATTGTACAGCAGTTTTACGTGAGGGTTTAGTTCTTTTTGGAGTTCATGTAGGACGCAACCCGGGACACCGTCTGGTCCCACTGAAGCAGTGTTTTTTGCTTTGGAGAGGGCGGCTTTCACCTGAGCATCTGAGATGTTAGGGAGGCTGCACTCTGCTGGGATAGATATTTGCTGTTTTTGGGGGGGGGGGAGTTTGCACTGAACCTGTCTGCCAGGATGTTGGCAATGTCTGTGGGTTTAGTGTATTTTTTGTCGTTTAGAATCAACTCTGAGCATATCTGGGAGTTGCATCCCACGTTCCTAACATAGCTAAAGAAAGCCTTGTGATTGTCTTTAGTGTCCTGTGCAATTTTTCTCTCGAAGCTGGCCTTGGAGGATTTTATGAGGGATCGTAATTTTTTGCTAGTACTGATCAGAGATGCCTTCCCTTTTAGGGATTTTGCTCTATCATGTAGTAGCTTCCTCCTTCTGTTGTACAACTTATTTATGGCTGGGGTCCACCAGACTGGATGCCTGCCTTTGGACGATTGGGTCTTGATTTTGTTTGGGATAGCATGATCCATGCATTCCAGGAGGTGTCCATAGAATGTGTTTATATAGGATTCTGTGGTTTGGGACGTAGTTTCCACTGGCCCAGGGGCCTTGAAGGATTCCACCTCGGTTTTGAGAAGTGTGACGTTTGCTTTTGAGAAGTTTTTCACTGTGGTCTTCTGGGCTGGGGGTGGGGTCGGGGTTTGGATATCCAGTGAAATTAATTTATGGTCTGATCTTACCAATGAGGGGTATACTTCTGGTGTGGAGCATAGGGTCCCCATGTTGGTGATGATCAGGTCAAGTATGTTTTCCCCTCTTGTGGGAGTCATGACTAGTTGTTCCATGGCATTTGAGTTTATAAATTCCAGGAACCTTTGGGCTAGGGTGTTGGGGCTTGAGTAATGCTCCCAGTCTATGTTTGGGTAGTTGAAGTCACCCAATATAATGGTGTTTGGAGAGATCTTCATGTTCTCCAATGTTTTCAGGAAAGCCGAGTGGGATTCCTGATTTTGAGACGGTGGTCTGTAGCATGCTATAAACTGAAAGTCAGTTTTGCCTACTGTTAGTTGCACATGGGTGGTCTCTGATGCTTTGTGCAATGCCACTAACCTGGAGGTGTGGGTATTCTTGATAAATATGGATACACCCCCTCCTTTTGTGGTTCGGTCCGAATTTTGGGGCCGAAAAGCATGATATGAGGTATAACCTGGTAGTGCTGGGGTGCTCTCTGGAGCCTTGAACCAGGTTTCTGTCACTGCACAGATATCAATGTTCTCCCTACTGAGGAGAGCTTTGAGTGTGTGCATTTTGAGGTTTAGATGCCGACTAATGAGTACTCTCAGAGACTAACTATTGTCTCACTAAACATTGGTGCCAACTAATGAGTACTCTTTGAGACTAACCATTGTCACAGTCAACATCAATGCCAACTAATGAGTACTCTCTGAAACCAAGCATTGTCACAGTACACATCATAGGTTCATAGGTTCATAGATTAGTACTAAACTAACTGCCCTTTCAAGCCATTTTAAGCTTAGCCAGTTATCCCTTGTGAGAGTCAAACCCTGCACCTTGTGTTTGTAAGGCAAATACCTTAACCATTAGGCCACCTAATGGGGGAAGATAACTAATGAGTACTCATTCTCACAGTAAACATTGATGCTGACTAATGAGTACTCTCTGAGACTAACCATTGTCACATTAAATGTCAACACTGACTAATGAGTACTCTGTGACACTAACTGTTGTCAAAGTAAACATCAGTGCAGAATAAATAGCACTCTCAGACTAACCTTTGTAATAGTAAACATCAATGCTGACTAATGAGTACTCTCTGAGATTAACCATTGTCACAATAAACATCAGTGCTGACTAACGATACCCTCTGAGACTACCCATTGTCATATTATACATCAATGCCAACTAATGAGTACTCTCTGAGGCTAATCATTGTCACAATAAACATCTATGCTGAATATTTGCTGAGACTAACCCCTGTCACAGTAAACATAAGTGCCAACTAATGAGTACTCTCTGAGACTAACCATTGATAAACTAAAAAAAATGATGAAAAAGGAGTACTCTCTGAGACTAATCATTGCCTCAGTAAACATCTGTGCTGACTAATGAGTACTCTCTGAGACTAATCATTGTCACAGTATACATCAGTGCCAAATAATGAGTACTCTCTGAAACTAACCATTGTCAAAGTAACATCAGAGGTGACTAATGAGTATTCTCTGAGACTAACCATTGTTACTGTAAACATCAATGCCGACTAATAAGTACACTAAGAATAACCATTGTCATAGTAATCATCAGTGCTAAGGAGTACTCTCTGAGACTACCCATTGTCACAGTAAATATCAGAGCTGATTAATGATTTTTTTCTGAAACTAACCATTGTGACAGTAAACATCACTGCAAACTAATGATGCAGTAGAGAATAACCATTGTCTCAGTAAACATCAACGCTGACTAATGAGTACTCTTGAGACTAACCATTGTCACAGTAAACATTGATGCCAACTGAGTATTCTCTCAGACTAACCATTGTCACAGTAAAAATCAACACTGACTAATGAATTCTCTCTGATCTAACCATTGTCAAAGTAAACATCAGTGCTGACTGAGTACTGTCTGAGACTAACCATTGTCACAGTAAAATTTGATGCCAAAAAATGAGTACTCCCTGAGCATAATAATTGTCTCAGTAAACATCAAAGCTGACTAATGATACTCTCGAGAATAACCACTGTCTCAGCAAACATCAGTGCTGACTGTTGAGTATTGTCTGAGACTACCCATTGTCACAGTAAACATCAATGCAGACTAATGAGTACTCTCTGAGAATAATCATCATCACAGTAATCATCAACACTGACTAATGAGTACTCTCTGACACTAACCATTGTCACAGTAAACTTCGATGCCGACTAATGAGTACTCTTTGAGACTAACCATTGTCACAGTAAATACAACACTCCCTAACGAGTACTCCCTAACACTAAACATTGTCACAGTAAACATCAGTGGTGACTGAGTACTGTCTGAGACTACCCATTGTCACAGTAAACATTGATGCAGACTGATGAGTACTTTCTGAGACTAATAATTGCCACAGTAAACAACAACACTGACTAACAAGTACTCTCTGACACTAACCATTGTCACAGTAAACATCAACACTGATGAATGAGTACTCTCTGACACTAACCATTGTCACAGTAAACATCATTGAAGACTGAGTACTGTCTGAGGCTTTCCATTATCACAGTAAACATGGATGATGAAAAATGAGTACTCTCTGAGACTAAGAATTTCTCAGTAAACATCAGTACTGACTAATGATACTCTCGAGAATAACCATTGTCTCAGTAAACATCAGTGCTGGCTATTGAGTACTGTCTGAGAATAACCATTGTTGCAGAAAACATCGATGCAGACTAATGGGTACTCTCTGAGACTAACAATTGTCTCAGTACACATCAACACTGACTAATGAGTACTCCCTGTGACTAACTGTTGTCACTGTAAATATCAATGCTGACTAATAAGCACGCTCCAGTACTAACCATTGTCACAGTTAACATCAGTACTGACTAAGGAGTACTCTCTGAGACTAACCATTGTCACACTAAACATCAATATTGTCGAATGAGTACTCTCTGAGACTAACCATTGTCACAATAAACATCAGTGCCGACTAATGATACTCTCAGAGACTAACCATTGTCTCAGGAAACATTAGCACCAACTAATGAGTACTCTATGAGACTAGCGATTGTCCCAGAACACATCAATGCCAACTAATGAGTACTCCCTGAGAATAACCATTGTCACAGTAAACAACAATGCTAACTAATGAGTACTCTTTGAGACTAACCATTGTCACCGTAAATATCGACGCCAACAAATGAGTACTCTTTGAGACTAACCATTGTCACAGTAAACATCAGTGCCGACTAATGAGTACTCATTGAGATTAACAATTGTCTCAGAAAACATCAATGCTGACTAATGAGTACTCTGTGAGACTAACCATTGTCACAGTAAACATCAACACTAATGAATGATAACTGTTTGAGACTAACCATTGTAACAGTAATGATTGATGCCGACTAATGAATACTGTCTCAGACTAACCATTGTCCCAGTAAACTTCGATACTGACTAATGCGTACAATCTGAG
The DNA here is from genome assembly GCF_019279795.1 of Protopterus annectens. Taxonomy (NCBI): domain Eukaryota; kingdom Metazoa; phylum Chordata; order Ceratodontiformes; family Protopteridae; genus Protopterus; species Protopterus annectens. The sequence continues at coordinate 1,967,547,249 of NC_056733.1, forward strand.
ACTAACAATTGTCGCAGTAAACATCAACATTGACTAATGAGTACTCTGTGAGACTAACCATTGTCACAGTAAACATCAACGCTAACAAATGAGCACTCTCTGAGACAAACCATTTTAACAGTAAACATCAATGCCGACTAATGAGTACTCTCTAATACTAACCATTGTCATAGTAAACATCAATACTGACTAATGCCTACTCTGTGAGACTAACAATTGTCTCAGAAAACATCAACACTTACTAATGAATACTGTGTGAGACTAACTATTGTCTCAGTAAAGATCAATGCTAATGAACAATAACTGTTTGAGACTAACCATTGTAACAGTAAAGATCGATGGCGACTAATGAATACTCTCCGAGCCTAACAATTGTCTCAGTAAACATCAACACTGACTAATGAATATTCTCTGAGACTAACCATTGTCACAGTAAACATCAATGCCGACTAATGAGTACTCTCTAATACTAACCATTGTCAAAGCTAACATAATTGCTAAAGAATAAGTACTTTCTGAGACTACCCATTGTTGCAGTAAAAATCAGAGCTGACTAATGAGTACTCTCTGAGACTAACCATGGTCACAGTAAACATCAGTGCCGACTAATGAGTACTCTTTGACACTAACCATTGTCACAGTAAACATTGATGCCGGCTAGTGAGTAATCTCTGAGACTAACTAATGTCACAGTAAACATCAATGTCAACTAATGAGTACTCTCTGAGACTAACCATTGCTACAGTAAACATCAATGCCAAATAATGATACTCTCTGAAACTAGCCATTGTCTCAGTAAACATCAATGCCAACTAATGAGTACTCTCTGAAACTTACCATTGTTACAGTAAACATCAACGCTAACTAATGAATATTCTGTGAGAATAACCATTGTCACAGTAAACGACAATGCCGACTAATGAGTACTCTCTGAGACTAACCATTGTCACAGTAAAACTCAGAGGTAACGAATGAGTACTTTCTTAGGCTAACCATTGTCACAGTAAATATCAGTGCCGACTAATGAGTATTCACTGAGACTAACAATTGTCTTAGTAAATATCAACACTAACTAATGAGTACTCTGTGAGACTAACCATTGTCACAGTAAACATAGAGGCTAATGAATGAGTACTCTCTGAGACTAACCATTGTAACATTAAAGATGAATGCCGACTAATGATTACTCTCTGAGACTAACCATTGTCACAGTAAGCAGCAAAACTGTCTAATGCATACTTTCTGAGACTAACAATTGTCAAAGTAAACATCAGTGACTACTGATAAGTACTCTCTGAGACTAACCATTGTCACAGTAAACGTCAACACTGACTAATGAGTACTCTTTGAGACTAACCATTGCCACAGTAAACATCAAAGCCGACTGAGTACTCTTTAATACAAATTATTGTCACAGTTAACATCACTGCTGATGAATGCATACTCTCTGAGACTACCCATTGTTGCAGTAAAAATCAGAGCTGACTATTGAGTACTCTCTAGGACTAACCATTGTTACAGTAAACATCAGTGCCAACTAATGATACTGTCTGAGACTAGCCATTGTCTCAGTAAACTTTACTGCCAACTAATGAGTGCTCTCTGAGACTTATCATTGTCACAGTAAACACCAATGCTAACTAATGAGCATTCTGTGAGAATAACCATTATCAAAGTAAACACTGATGCCGACTATTGAGTACTCTCTGAGACTAACCATTGTCACAGTAAACATCAATGCCAACTAATGAGTGCTCTTTGAGACTAACCATTGCCATACTAAACTACAATGCCAACTAATGAGTACTCCCTGATACCAACCATTTGTCACAGTAAGCGTCAGTTCTCACTAAGTACTATCTGAGACTAACCATTGTCACATTCAATATCGATGCCGAAAAATGAGTACTCTCTAAGAATAACAATTGTCTCAGTAAACATCAGTGCTGACTAATGACACTCTGGAGAATAACCATTGTCTCAGTAAACATCGGTGCCAACTGTTGAGTACTGTCTGAGAATAACAATTGTCACAGTAAAAATCAAAACCGACTAATGTGCACTCTCTGAGATGAACCATTGTCACAGTAAACATCAGTGCTGGCTAATGAGTAATCTCTGAGACTAACCATTGTCACATTAAACATTAATGCTAATGAATGAGTACTCTCTGAGACTAACCATTGTCATAGTAAATATCAATGCTGCCAAATGTGTATCGCCTAATATTAACTATAGTCACAGTAAACATCAGTGCTAATGAAGAGTACTCTTTGAGAATACCCATTGTTGCAGTAAAAATCAGAGCTGACTAATGAGTACTCTCTCAGACTAACCATTGTCAATATAAACATAATTGCCAAATAATGAATACTATCTGAGAGCAACCTTTGTCACAGTAGACATTAACACTAACTAATGAGTACAATCTGAGACTAACCATTGTCTCAGTAAACATTAGTGCCAACTAATGAGTACTTTCTGAGACTAGCTATTGTCACAATAAACATCAATGCCAACTAATGAGTACTCTCTGAGACTAACCATTGTCACAGTAAACAACAGTGCCGACTAATGAGTACTCTTTGAGACTAATCATTGTCACAGTGAACATCAATGCTGACTAATGAGTAGTCTCTGAGACTAAAAATTGTCTCAGTAAACATCAACACTGACTAATGAGTACTCTCTAAGAATAACCATTGTCACAGTAAACATCAATGCCAACTAATGAGTACTGTCTAAGGCTAACCATTGTCAGAGTTAACATATGTGCTGATGAATGTATACTCTCTGAGACTACCTATTGTCACAGTAAAAATCAGAGCTGACTAATGAGTACTCTGAGGCTAGCCATTGTCACAGTAAACATCGATGCTAACTAATGTGTACTGTCTGAGAGAAACCAATCTCATATTCAACATCAACATTGACTAATGAGTACTCTCGGACACTAGCCATTGTCACAGTAAACATCAGTGCCGACTATTGAGTACTCTGAGACTAACTATTGTCACAGCAAGCATCAAAGCCAATGAATGAGTACTCTATGAAACTAACCATTCTCACAGGAAATATCAGTGCCGACTAATGATACTCTCTGAGACTCCCAATTGTCACATTAAACATCAACACTGACTAATGAATACTGTCTGAGACTACACATTGTCGCAGCAAAAATCAGAGCTGAGTAGGGAGTACTCTCTGAGGCTAACCATTGTCACAGTAACCATCTATGCTGACTAATGAGTACTCTCAGAGACTAACCATTGTCTCACTAGACAAATAAGTACTCTCTAATACCAACCATTGTGACAGTAAACATCAGTGCTGACTAAGGAGTACTCTCTGAGACTACCCATTGTCACAGTAAACATCAGAGCTGACTAATGAGTACTCTCTGAAACTAACCATTGTGACAGTAAACATCACTGCCATCTAATGATACAGTAGAGAATAACTATTGTCTCAGTAAACATCACTGGCGACTAATGAATACTCTCTGAGAATAACCATTGTCACAGTAAACATCGATGCCGACTAATGAGTACTCCCTGACACTAACCATTGTCACAGTAAACATCAGTGCCTACTGAGTACTGTCTGAGACTAACCATTGTCAGAGTTAACATATGTGCTGATGAATGCATACACTCTGAGATTACCCATTGTCACAGTAAAAATCAGAGCTAACTAATGAGTACTCTCTGAGGCTAACCATTGTCACAGTAAACCTCAGTGTTAATGAATGAGTACTTTCTTAGGCTAGCCACTGTCACAGTAAATATCAGTGCTGACAAATGAGTACTCTCTGAGACTAAATATTGTCACAGTAAACATCTATGCCAACTAATGAGTCCTCATTGAGACTAACAATTGTCTTAGTAAACATCAACACTGACTAATGAGTACTCTGTGAGACTAACAATTGTCACAGTAAACATTGAGGCTAATGAATGAGTACTCTCTGAGACTAACTATTGTAACATTAAAGATCAATGCAGAGTAATGATTACTCTATGAGACTAACTATTGTCACAGTAAGCATCAAAACTGTGTAATGCATACTTTCTGAAACTAACAATCAGTGATGACTAATAAGTACTCTCTGAGACTAACCATTGTCACAGTAAACATCAATGCCAAATATTGAATACTCTCTGAGAATAACAATTGTCTCAGTAAACATCAACCCTGACAAATGAGTGCTCTTTGAGACTAACCATTGCCATACTAAACAACAAGGCCAACTAATGAGTACTCTCTGATACTGACTATTTGTCACAGTAAGCTTCAGTGCTGACTAGGTACTCTCTGAGACTAACCATTGTCACATTAAATATCGATGCCGAAAAATTAGTACTCTCTAAGAATAACAACTGTCTCAGTAAACATCAGTGCTGACTAATGATACTCTGGAGAATAACCATTGCCTCAGTAAATATCAGTGCCAACTATTGAGTACTGTCTGAGAATAACAATTGTCACAGTAAAAATCAAAGCCGACTAATGTGTACTCTCTGAGATGAACCATTGTCACAGTAAACATCAGTGCTGGCTAATGAGTACTCCCTGAGACTAACCATTGTCACAGTAAACATCAATACTAACTAATGAGTATTCTGTGAGACTAACCATTGTCACAGTAAACATCAGTGCTAATGAATGAGTACTCTCCGACACTAACCATGGTCACATAAACATAAGTGCTGACTAATGATACTCTCTGAGACTAGCCATTGTCTCAGTAAAAATTAGTGCCAACTAATGTGTACTCTCTGAGACTAACCATTGTCACAGTAAACATCACTGCCAACCAATGGGAACTATCTGACAGCAACCATTGTCAAAGTAAACATCATCACTAACTAATGAGTACTATCTGAGACTAACCTGTTGTCTCAGTAAACATTAATGCTAGCTAATGAGTTCTTTCTGAGATTGACTATTGTCACAGTAAACATCAATGCTAACTAATGAGTACTCTCTGAGAATAACCATTTTCAAAGTAAACATCAGTGCCGACTAATGAGTACTCTTTGACACTAACCATTTTCAGAGTAAACATTGATGCCGACTAATGAGTATCTCTGAGACTAACTACTATCACAGTAAACATCAATGCCAACTAATGAGTACTCTCTGAGACTTACCATTGTCACAGTAAACATCAATACTAACTAATGAGTATTCTGTGAGAATAACCATTGTCACAGTAAACATTGAAGCTGAATAATGAGTACTATCTCAGACTAACCATTGTTACAGTAAAACTCACTACCAACAAATGAGTACTTTCTTAGACTAACCCATGTCACAATAAACATCAGTGCTGACTAATGAGTACTCTCTGAGACTAACCATTGTCACAGTAAACCTCAGTGCTAATGAATGAGTTCTTTCTTAGGCTAACCATTGTCACAGTAAATAGTGCTGACAAGTGAGTACTCTCTGAAACTAAGCATTCTCACAGTAAACATCAATGCCGACTAATGAATACTCACTGAGACTAACAATTATATTAGTAAATATCAACACTGACTAATGAATACTCTGTGAGACTAACCATTGTCACAGTAAACATTGAGGCTAATGAATGAGTACTCTCTGAGACTAACAACTGTAACATTAAAGATCAATGCCGACTAATGATTACTCTCCGAGACTAACCATTGTCACAGTAAGCATCAGAACTGTCTAATGCATACTTTCTGAGACTAACAATTGTCAACGTAAACATCAGTGATGACTAATAAATACTCTCTGAGACTAACCGTTGTCACAGTAAACATCAATGCCGAATAATGAGTAATCTCTGAGACTAACAATTGTCTCAATAAACATCAGCACTGACTAATGAGTACTCTTTGAGTCTAACCATTGTTACAGTAAACATCAATGCTAACTGAGTACTCTTTAATACTAATCATTGTCACAGTTAACATCACTAGTGATGAATGAGTACTCTCTGAGACTACCCATTGTCACAGTAAAAATCAGAGCTGACTAATGAGTACTCTCTAAGACTAACCATTGTTACAGTAAACATCAGTTAAGGAATAAAACCAAAGTCCAACCAAGAATACAAAATAAAGCTGTCCAAATAGCAATGAAATGACCAGTAGTCCTTCAATAATCCACTTTATTGAAAAACAAACACAGGAGCAACTACCATAAAAGCGTTTAAGTCTTTTTCAAAACCAAAGTTAAAATTTTTAGAAATAATGTCACCCATAGACAAAATGACACAATTAGCATTAGTGTCAATGTTATCCCCATTAGAAAAAGCATTATTAACAGTACCTTTTGTAAATCGAGATGATGCTGAGCCTTTAGTTTTGTCAACCACCCCAGTAACTGCCTTCGAATGGGTCCTTTCTTTCGTTTTGTGCTTACAGCCATCACTATTCGTCTCCGCTGAAGGCCCAAACAATTCCACTCTGCAACCCACCGACGCCTTCTTCAGTGATGATGTCATCGGCACCAAGTTAGAACTACAAGCTCCAGGGTAAACCAAGCTTGTGAGCACCACACTGCCGTTGAGTGACAATGAGTATTCTGTGAGAATAACCATTGTCACAGTAAACATTGAAGCTGAATAATGACTACTATCTCAGACTAACCATTGTTACAGTAAAACTCACTACCAACAAATGAGTACTTTCTTAAACTAACCCATGTCACAATAAACATCAGTGCTGACTAATGAGTACTCTCTGCGACTAACCATTGTCACAGTAAACATCAATACTAACTAATGAGTATTCTGTGTGAATAACCATTGTCACAGTAAACATTGAAGCTGAATAAGGAGTACTATCTCAGACTAACCATTGTCACAGTAAAACTCACTACCAACAAATGAATACTTTCTTAGACTAACCCATGTCACAATAAACATCAGTGCTGACTAATGAGTACTCTCTGAGACTAACCATTGTCACAGTAAACCTCAGTGCTAATGAATGTGTTCTTTCTTAGGCTAACCATTGTCACAGTAAATAGTGCTGACAAGTGAGTACTCTCTGAAACTAAGCATTGTCACAGTAAACATCAATGCCGACTAATGAGTACTCACTGAGACTAACAATTATATTAGTAAATATCAACACTGACTAATGAATACTCTGTGAGACTAACCATTGTCACAGTAAACATTGAGGCTAATGAATGAGTACTCTCTGAGACTAACAATTGTAACATTAAAGATCAATGCCGACTAATGATTACTCTCTGAGACTAACCATTGTCACAGTAAACATCAAAACTGTCTAATGCATACTTTCTGAGACTAACAATTGTCAATGTAAACATCAGTGACGACTAATAAATGCTCTCTGAGACTAACCGTTGTCACAGTAAACATCAATGCTGACTGAGTACTCTTTAATACTAATCATTGTCACAGTTAACATCACTAGTGATGAATGAGTACTCTCTGAGACTACCCATTGTCACAGTAAAAATCAGAGCTGACTAATGAGTACTCTCTAAGACTAACCATTGTTACAGTAAACATCAGTTAAGGAATAAAACCAAAGTCCAACCAAGAATACAAAATAAAGCTGTCCAAATACCATTCAATAATCCACTTTATTGAAAAACGAACACAGGAGCAACTACCATAATAGCGTTTAAGTCTTTTTCAAAACCAAAGTTAAAATTTTTAGAAATAATGTCACCCATAGACAAAATGACACAATTAGCATTAGTGTCAATGTTATCCCCATTCGAAAAAGCATTATTAACAGTACCTTTTGTAAATCGAGATGGTGCTGAGCCTTTAGTTTTGTCAACCACCCCAGTAACTGCCTTCGAATGGGTCCTTTCTTTCATTTTGTGCTTACAGCCATCACTATTCGTCTCCGCTGAAGGCCCAAACAATTCCACTCTGCAACCCACCGACGCCTTCTTCAGTGATGATGTCATCGGCACCAAGTTAGAACTACAAGCTCCAGGGTAAACCAAGCTTGTAAGCACCACACTGCCATTCGGCTCCTTTTGACTAAATAGTTCTATTAATCTTGTTAAATCACCTTTTAGTGCTTTAATTTCCTCTCTCACTACCAATAACTCAGACTGAGTGTTTTTTACGTCGTCCAGCACACAGAGGGATCCCTCAGTAAGTGTAGAGTTGCTGGACCTAATTTCAAACGCCATAATCAGGAAGCGAAGTGTAATAAATCCACTTGAAAATAATTTGTAAATATCTTTAAGCACCAATTCCTTTTAAAAAAGTGTACAGTATTTGGACAGCCACAGTAACATCAGTGCCAGCTAATGATACTGTCTGAGACTAGCCATTGTCTCAGTAAACTTTACTGCCAACTAATGAGTGCTCTTTGAGACTTACCATTGTCACAGTAAACATCAATGCCAAATAATGAGTACTCTCGGAGAATAACAATTATCTCAGTAAACATCAACCCTGACTAATGAGTGCGCTTTGAGACTAACCTTTGCCATACTAAACAACAAGGCCAACTAA